>NC_056729.1:878263823-878473823 GCF_019279795.1 Protopterus annectens
AGCTTCTCTTTAAAGGTGACTTTTTTGGCAACCATCTCTTGGACACACAATAACCTGGTTATCATCAACAGTCCCCTCACTTTACATTTCTTTTCACCCCCTTTTGACTGCCAATTCTTGTGATTATTATACTTACATTAAAGACTTTCCATTTACTTTGCATGCTAGGTGCACTTTACAATGCTGCAGGCAAACTTCCTACTGCTTGATGGCCCGAGTACAATGTTGCACCATTCATCATACAGCTATAAAATTACAGTAACAGCAAACATCAGTAATCAATCTTTTTTTCCGGTGGACTGCACCACAATGCATCATTTATCCATCTGTCACACCCTTGATTATATGGCTACATCTATATCCATATTTCTCTATCTGTCTATGTATATATGCATATATTACACAAACACACACACACACACACACACACACACACACACACACACACACACACACACACACACACACACACACATTATATATATATTTATTTATATCTGTATATACATATGTATGCATGTATACGGAAAGCATACATATAATCAAACATTCATAATGTTGAACCTTTTTTTATGCCAGCAGAAAAGATCAAACTCATTTGATCACTTCTGCTGGCATTACTTCCATGCAAGATCATGAAGAGTGAGGATTCAAGGAATTTTCCCTTTACCCTCTGCAGAGTTGGTATATATATTTAGCAGGGGGTGTGGGGGTGCCAAGGACTGACACCCCTGCTAAAAGACATGTTTTATTTTTCCATTGTTTTGGCTTTTGATCTTTCATGATCACTGTTTAACCATTTGACACTTGTATAGTGTGATGTTTCAAAGTACATCTATGTATGTATATATATTGCCCTCACCCCCACAAAAAACATGTTATTTGTTTTTTTGCTATGTGCCATTGTTCTTTCTCAGTGCAAGCATTGTAACATGCTAGAATTTGGTTTGTCAGCCTTTTGCATTCACATATGGGCTACTTGATTAAAGTGAGTAGATACATAGATAGATAGATAGATAGATAGATAGATAGATAGATAGATAGATAGATAGATAGATAGATAGATAGAGATATACTACTATAACCCTAAGGATGTATTTATTCTTAGCGAAGGAAATGGAGTAATCTCTTAAACTACTTTTTAAAAGTTTAAGACATTTTGTCAAGATTAAAACCAAAATTTCCAAAATGTATGAGTCATAATTTCTGAAGAATTTAACACCCACTGTTATTATCACTGTCATATTACAGTTATTGCATTTCCTTCACTATAATAAAAAAAAGCTTCACCACACTGACTAATGATTGCCTAATCATAGTTTGTAAAATCAGGAATAGAATAAGAAGTTTAAAATGAAGAATGAATATGTTTTTATCCACAGATTTATTATTTGTTAGTGAAAGAAGTCAAACTGAGGCTTGCAATTCAGTGCCATAAACCCTCATTATTTTAGTTATGATTAAAAAAAACTGAAAGTCCAGCCATGGTGATATCTCAAAAGAATGTAATCTGCTGCTACATGAGCAAGAATTCTAGGATCTTTTCACATGCTTTGCATTTAATAGGAAATAGACAGGTGTGTAAATCTTTAAGTAGAGGTCCATATAGGTTCTTTCATTAAGAACTCATGTTTTTGCTAAAAAATATTCTTCAACATAATTATGTATAACAAATTACAATCATTTAAACGAAAATTACAGACTATGAAAATTCTTCTCACCTACAAGTTTATTCAGAGCTGCAAGCAGCTACGGTTTGTATGCTGCAGTGTTTTTTTTATGTTTGTTTAACATTTGAGCAACAAAAAAAAAATATTATGGTAGTTGTGAGTTTGACTTGAATGGTAAGGTAGATTAAGTCTGGTGATGAAAACTTATTAAAACCATCTAAAGTACAGTATCAAGACATCATAATTGTCTGGCACATATATTAATCCAAATAAACATGAGGAATATTGTTTGAAATTAATATCAGATGTATTGCTTCCCTGCATCTCCATACAGTGCTGAGAGTTAACGCATAATCTCAGCCAAAATAAAATGCCTGTGGGATAGAAGTGTACACAATGGAAACACCACAGTATTGCCAGAAATACGGTTCTAAAATGGGAAGGAAGAATGACTCTGTTTTTCTTATAAAGAAAAACATTAATTCCTTACATAATCTTATGTTGCCTCCTGGCAACAGACATCCCCAATGAATAATTTTGAAACTGGCACACTACCCATTACATTTTCAGTGAAACACAATGAGGCTGGTTCATAAAGGTTTAGAGTGCAATTAAGCTGCTTTGCTATAACACCTATTTATAAAGCAGCTTTGTGTCATTTTGACTCAGTCATATGGTGAAGTACACTTTGTTGACAACCCGTTTTCCTGAATAAGACACAGGTTAATGTTTAATTTATTTACTTTATTTTATTTGGTTAGTTATTTATTTAGTTTACTGAGTGCAACAGTCTCAATTCAGAACATCATAAATTTATTATCTTAACACAAGACTATTTGTACCAATCCAGCTACAACCTTAATAAACAACATTATCCACTGAGGTATAAGTAACATTACACATATAATATTTTATATGTTTTGGAAACGGAGGATTCTTGAGAAGTTTGCTGATGGGGAAGTTACCTAAAGCTTGCCTGCTTCTTTCTTGGAAACAAGGCTGAAATGGCAAGGAAATATAGCATTATGCAAACCCTTAAATGTTTTATTAGCCTGTCAGCTTTCTCTTAACCACTTAGCTATGAAATAATCTCCTCCTTCCCTTGAGGCAATTTCATATTAAACTACTTCTTCCCTTGATTCTCAGAGATGTAAAATAAGGGTAACCCAATTGCAAAATGATGGTAAAGTTCCTTATGATGCCCCCTAATGCCTGACTCAGCAATATTTTGGACCAGTATTAGAGGTCCATCCTGTGATCACATTAAAAGTGGATATTATTGCTTATCGATCTTTCCTGTTTTCTTCATATGGAAAGACTGCCTTCCTCCACCATTTCTGCATCTATATATATATATATATATATATATATATATATATATATATATATATATATACATATATATATTGTATGGAGCATTTTGAGATTGTCATGGCCATCTATTGAAGTTGCATTCTGGTGTTTCTTAAAGCCTTTAAACACAGTATGGCTATCTGCACCGACAAGATCAAAAATACACATTGTAAATCTGCAAACAGTTGTCTTGGTGGCATAACAGCACATACTCAAAAGCTTGAATGTAAGCAGCCATCCTCCAACAATTTTTTTATAGACATGGTTGACTCCGCCATGTTGTCTGACCACATATTAATATGTCACTTGTTCAGTCTCAGACCTTTATTTTCTACTTTCTGTACTGAAAACTAATTGTATTTCAACTGTCCTACACCCTGGTACATGGAATAGACCCTAGGTGCCCTAGCAATGGAATATCTTACTAGGATCCTCTTCCACCAATTATGGCATAAAAAAGGCATCAATCCACATGCTTGCGGGATTCTCATCTTATTGTTATACATGTTCACTTTCCACATAGCTACAAGAGCTGCCATCACATATTTTGCCATGGGATCACTTTTTTTATAAGTATTCATTTTTCTTCTTTCTATTTCCATAGTGCAAATATGCCTATCTATGTACTTCCATATCAGCACTTAAGGGTGTGGCCATATAAATCTTTTTTTCTCACTCAAGAAGTTGTTTTTATTTTCTTTACAACCTGCTGGTGGAGGATGTCGGCCCTTCCCCTCAGTGTACCCTTTGTCAGATTGCCCTTGAAGCACACAATCAAAAAACACTGGTTCTGTGTCCTGGCACTGCATTCTTTGGCATAAACTTTAGTCTAGCTCTGTACTGCTCAGACTATGAATCAGTAAAGCTATCCAAATAATCAACAGCTTCAATTTACAGGGTTTCATATATTAGCACTTCGCTTTGTGAGAACTACTCTTCATCAGTGATTTGCCCCAGCATTACCCTGTTACCACTATGCTCATTCCTGTTTTCCCATTTCTCATTATACTCTGCCATAGTCTCCTGTCAGCCTGTTAGCATAATCGCTTCTATTTTTGTAATCAACAAATGTGTCCTCATGTTATCCTGTCTCACAAGCTATGCATAAACATCATCTTGTATATCATGTGGTTTTATTTAACGCATTCATACTACATTTAATAAAGCCTTACCCAAATCTCAGATGGCATATTTACTGCATAGTACATAGGCACTTACTCAATATGTTTTTATTGACGATGGGCAAATACTCACTACAGAGCTAACATGATTTCTTGACTACTAATAACTAGGATTGGGTTGGATCTATACAATATTACACAATTAATTAATTAATTTATTTATTTATTTACATTTGTTGACCGGGAGTGTCCGACTGGAAGTAGGTCCATTTTCAGCGGAGGCCCGGGGAGAAAAGCTCCACAGTTAAAATAAACAGACAGTATTTACATTGGATTACATAGCGATTAACAATTTAACATAGCAATTACTTACAACATATTTACAGATGAAGAACATACTACATCAGTAGACAACTAGAATCTTTATCTGTGAAGTACATAACAAACATTGACAAATGTTACAATAAGAAGTTTCTGCTGTATAAGTACTAGGCTTATGAGCATCTGAGCTTGCTATAATCAAGGTAGTTAGTGGAGTGGAAAGAAAGGTAGTGGTTGGATGGGGTGGGTGATATTAAGAGTAGGAGTTGCAAGGGCATAGCCAGCATGTTTTTAGGTGCACTTTTAGTAAAGTTTTGAAGTGGGTGCATGATGGTATGGAGGTAATTGTGGGTGGGAGGGAGTTCCATAATTTGGCTATGGTGCCAGAGAATAGTGCTTCACCAGCAGAGTTATTGGCTTTAGTGATCTGCAAGTGAGTACGTCATTCTTTTCTGTGTCCATATAATGTGAAGTACATACTGAATTTTATAAGTATTGTATGTGTATTGTAAACAAAATTAATATATTGTAATAAGGCGACAGAATAATATTGAACATCCTTGACAGTATGACTGAGTGTACCGCAGAGGGCAGTTTATCATAAAAAATGATGTTAGATAACTTTACAGATAATAGTTCACTATATAGAGAAAGGTGATAGGTTGCACACTGCGGGACAGGCGAAGAAATGAGGACATAAGAGCAGAAGCCAAAGTAGCTCCAATTGCAGAAAAGATCAAAGAAAACAGATTACAATGGTATGGGTTCATGTGTAGAAAAGCAGAAGACAATCTGGTGTGGGAGATTTGGGACAGACAGGAAGAAGGTAAGAGGAAGTGAGGACGTCCAGCAAAGAGGTGGATGGATTGTGTGAAAGAAGATCTGCGACAGTCAGGCATGAGTGTTGAAGAAGGCAGGAGAGTGGCACTATATCGTGAGAGTTGGCGACAGTTAATACGATACCCCGACCCCATGTAAATGGGAAAAAGGGGATGATGATGATGATGATGAGTTCACTATGACAGGATTGCTTTTGCAATCAATGAAAAGAATGCAGCTATAAAGCAGGCAAAGAAGGAACAAGTTCTTTCCAGTGAAAGGGGTACATCTTCTGCTGGGTTCTTTTCTTTATTTAAAGAAGCACATGACAATTGAAAGCAAGATGAATCATGTAAGAATTATACATTGGATTGTATTTTATTAACTGCTTTATGAATATTAACTAAGACCCCAACTTTTGATGCACCCTAGACCATCAGAATTATTAGTTTATTCTCTATCTATCTATATAATGTATAACCAAGTAGCTTTAGGTCATTGTTAGGTTGTGTCTTAATTAAAGTATAAATTCCTTTCACTTCTTGCTTGTAAGTTTATTGTGTCACATTATCTTTATTACTCTGTTATCTAGGACCACTATGTATCAGTTTATGTTTAATAAATTCCTGCTTCTTTCTTGCCAACCAATGTCAAAGAGTCATGATCTCACACACATAATGCATTCCTGAATTAAATACATAACTGCTAGCTACAATCTAAGCCATGCCTTTGGTCCACTTATACAATAGTTCCCTGTAATTTGCTGTAAATGGTGTTTTGTGAGATCATAAAGTACTCAGTGTTCCCTTGTCTAACATGTTACTGACTATGCAATGCTTAGAAAAAAGTGTGAGGGAACCTAAAATGCACTAAATGCATACTCCTAAATGATTACATGGTACAGGCCCTAGTCTATGTCTAAGGATATATAATCCCGTCCACCTCAAGTGTCACTACAAACTTGTTACCATTTGGCAATGTATCCAACTGTTGGTTTTTTGTTTGTTTGTTCATATATTTTAGATATAAATAAATTATGTGGTTTAAGAGCAAAGGTTCAACCACATGGCCAAGAAGGGAAGGTAATAAAATGCATGCATCTATATTATACTCTAAATTAAAATAGATAATTGAACCTACTTTAAATTAATCACCAAGCTGACACTTTTTCTGTTTAGCTGCAATCCTTTATCAAGTAACCACAACTTTATACTCCCAGTTCGCCGTTTAGAAAACCCCATTCATTTGGTTCAGTCTTCATTTAGTAAATACTATTGACTATCTATACTATTACCTGTCTCTACATGTTGCCATAGCAACTTACCTCAAAAGCTGAAATGTCTTTAACAGACTTATCTGCAACAGTACACATAATTTTAAAACCTAGATGAATCAGCAGAAAGTGCTAGAAAGCAAAGAACAAGCTCCACAGTAAAAATTAAACAAAATGCAAAATTATTTCATTCAACTGTGAGCTCTTTTTGGAACAAAAAACTTAAAATAATCAATTAAAATCAATTTTAGTTCAGATTCAGTCTGTAGAAAATTCAATGATTTTAAAGACTAATGTTGCAAAGAGCAAAAACCCACCCATATGGCCCAGAGTCTGGATAGAAAATAACTATAACTAAATATACACTGATTTACTCTTACTTAAAATGTTAAAATGAGTATTCAGAAAATGGTTGTTTACAAAGAATTATTACATCCATCTTGTAGTACATGCAAAATGTGTGACTAGTCCGGAAAAAAGACTCAGACATGTGTGCAAGTTTTCAGCTAAGAGAGCTGTATTACATTCAAAATGTTAATTTAAATTGAGGAGTCATCTACTAAACCTTTTAAGTAAAAACACAATCATTTAACTACATTTAATAAGTTTAGCTGCATTCTTCACACAAAGCTTCTTGTGATCTCTCAAACCCACAATGCAACCTAACCTGTAACATATACTTTCTTTTGAAAATAGTATAAGAAACATTATGAAACATTTTCAATGAAATCTAATGATGTGACAAGCATTCCTTTTAAAATATGAGGGGAAAAAAACAAGCAATAATTACTTAAAATAATATGACATTATTATAACAAATCACACAAGCCTTACCAGATTTGATTGAGCAGCAGGGACACAACTCCTGGACACAATTTACTGAGCCTTGTGGTTTTCGTACAGAAACAAAAAATGTATGTCGGTTACATTTTAACAGTGCCTAAAGGAAACAAAAAACAGGGATGTCACCCATTACATGTGATACAGAACATTTTTATATAATCAGGTCTTCCAAAATCTTACCTGTCTAGCTCTATCACCTCTCCGCTCCCACTTATCATTAACACAAATGCCAGATTTGCCCCCACTCACAAGGGCATTGTCAGACAGATAAGTCAACTTTTCCCTAGCTGGTCACATCCTAGGAAATTGCCTGATAGGCAAAATGACGCTTTTTAAAGAAAAGGAGCAAATTCAAGTATCCACATGGCCAAACGGGGGAAATCAAACACCATTCAAGCACCAAAAAGGACTATAATGTATCCAAAATCCCATTTAGTGCAAATTCATCCTTTTTATTCTGGACTTTATCAGAACTAATGTAACAAGTAAAAACACTTCCTTAAGTTTAAAGTTATTGCAGTCATATGATTAAAAACCTTAAAGAAACAGTCACATTTTCCCTTAGTAAAAATTACAATGAAATACCCGAAACTTACAAAATTAATCTAATTTAAACTTCTAACATGATGAATCTGTTAAATAAAAAAGTTTTCAAAATGCTAGACATTCACTAAATCTTGATACTTTAGCTGCTCTCATTTTTAATACTGAATTAATAGACACATGTTGATTTAGTCCTGGAAAAGCAGTGACATTATAATCCTCAGTTGCTATGTTAACTGGTTTCTGCTTAGCTGCAACAGCAGATGTAGAGATCCAACTGTTAGCATTTCAGTTTACAAACATTTTCATCTGCAATCTCTAGCAGGCAATTTTACATAAGCAGCAATGCAGAACAACAATGCACAACAACATTTCTTATGATACATTTCTTTTTCATGGTAGCTAATGGGTATCAATTGACTAAACTATTGCGTGTATCTATTCAGTCATGAAAATACAAAAAAAACTGATGTAGTCTACTGAGGAATTGAATTTGATTTTTGTTAAATTGCTTTGAAATTGTAATAAATTCAAATGCTACATTTCCTTGGCTATCTCATCATCTGATTAATATAATGTATTTTATAGATTTGTCACACGTGTTACTTGTATAGAAAACCGCATCTTTTTAGGAGTTATATTTATCAAGTCACAGTTTAACTATGCAAAATTCTTTGAACAGAACTCAGCACCACACACTTATCTAAACTCACTGTATCACAGTAATCACCTTTTTGCCATGATACAACAATAGTGGAGATATTTATATTAGAAGATAACAGGAGTTGTAGGTTATAGCTTTAAACAAAGCTGTTACATTAAAGAATATGCATGTTATCCAGACAACCATACATTTTGACCTTAAGTGTCAGTTGCAGGCTTAACCATTAAGCCAACCCCTCCTCCTTTAAACATCATGCCACCTCCTCGTACATTTCTCTCATTTTTAGCATTAAAACACATCACTACTTTTATTTAAAGGAGGAATCCACTGCAACCACCAATTTATCTCATATTATAAGCTAATTTGTTACAAAACCAGAAACATATCTTTTAGAAGTTTGACTTGTATTTCACTGCAAGTGAACTTGTAGAAAAGAACAAAAACAATAATTTATAGCACTGTACATGTATCAGGAAAGAAAGCAATCATGGAATTTGTAGAATTAGGTTCAGAGAGGATATGAAATAAACCAGGAGTTTTAAGAGATTAAGAGCTACTCATAGAACTGTACACAGACCAAAGCACAGCATAATTTGTAAGTAGACCCACACAGTCTGATAGCTACATACATAGCAATGGACCTGGAGGAGTACTGTTAGGCATCTGATATGCAAATATTGATCCACGCTATAGTGCACATTTCACATACCTGTACACCACATAGTACACTATAACAGATTTACTGAAGTAAAATCACAAACATATGATATGTTGGTTTTCACACGACTCCCTCCAGCAATGATTAAGGTCATTGTATATATATATATATATATATATATATATATATATATATATATATATATATATATATATATATGTATATCTTTAGACTAATGAAACTATTACTGTAAGATTTCTCTTTCACTAATTGTGACTACTGTGTTTGAATATATTACTATTAATTAAGACTCACTGCATTTTGTATCTAAATATACATTGTAAACTTTATAGTTTTTTTGTTACATGTTATTCATATGTGTGGAGCTTTTCTGCTCGGGCCTCCACTGAAAATGGAACTGTGTCCAGTGGACTATCCCGGTTAACAAATGTAAAATAAAATAATAATAAATAATAAATGAGACTCTGCAATCCAACATCCAAAGACCTTGTAATATAGATGTGCAGTGCAGCACTGCAAAGTTGAGTAATCACAGCAATGTCATATGAAATAACACTAACCAAAAAAAGAAGTTATTTACTCACCATGACATTCCATCTGTGTTGTCCATTTTCATTCTTTCTCAAAATATGGGATCAGATGTGATCCTCATGTCCAACTCAGCCACTGTTCTACAGATCATGGAATCTATAAACTCTCAAGCTAATCCCTTACCCTAATGTTTTAGTTCCCCTCCTTCTCTATATCTTGTCTGCAGCCCTCTAAGGAACAATATAGGTATATGCATATACTATGGAAAATCATTATCTGGAGCTCAAAGAAGGGAAACTTAGTTCCTGAACACTCTCCAACTGATCCAGAAGTCATCAAAGAAACATGCACAGGGGATGGAGGGAGGAGAGGTGAGTTGAAGAAGAATGAAAATGAACAGCACAGATGGAACGTTATGATGAGTACATAACTTCTTTATCTGATGTTGTCAATTTGTATTCATTCCTCAACATATGGAACAGAGTCTGCCAGCTACCTGAATAATGGGTGGACTCTAAGAAAGGATATTCCTGAGTACTGTAGAGCTGAAAACTGCTCTTCCCCTTGAGACCGGATTCAATTTGTAATGAGTAATAAAGGTATGAGGGTTAGCCTAAGTTGTGGTTGAATAAATATCATCCATGGAAGCTCTGCTAGAAAGGCTGATGAGGTTGCATAGATGTTGTCGAATGGGCCTTTAAGGGTTTAGACAGGACCAGACCCAGCTTGTTATACACAAAGGAAATACAATCAGTCACCCATTTTGATAAAATTACTTTCGAAACTGGATGATGCAATTTGGTTCAGAAAAGGACACATTAATTGGGGTTGGGAGGGTGGCCTAATGGTTAAGGTGTTTCCCCTTACAAACACAAGGTGCGGGGTTCAAGTCTCACAAGGGATAATTGGCTAGTTTTAAAATGGCTCGCAAGGGCTAAGTACTAATCTATGAACCTATTAGATTTCCTGTTTTTTCAGATCTGTGCATATAGAAACATAATTGTCTGTGAAAGTCCAATAAATGTAACGTGTATTTGCCTTTGTTGGAGAAATTTGGAAAGAATACAAGGAGATAAATAGTTTGGTTAACACTTAACTTGGACACCACCTTAGGAAGGAAGGTTTGGTTCTTAAAGATACTCTATCCTTGTGAAAGATCAAGTAAGGAGGCTTTGCAGATAAGACTTGCAGTTTTGACAGCCTTAATCATCTTCCATGTCAGGTATTTTATTTCACATCTTGCTGCAAGTACAAAAGGACTCTGGGTTAGGGCCAGCAACATTACAGTAAGATCCCACGGTGGAGTCTGGTCCTTGTAGGGAGGCTTTAGTAAAAATGCTCCTTTTATAAAGGCCTTAGAAAGACTTGAAAATGCTAAAGTAGAATTAACAGTTCCAACAGGGAAACTGGATATAGCAGGTAGCTGGACTAACCCCATCACTGAAAACAGAAGCCAAGAATTCAAGGATCTTATATAAAGGTGCTTAAAAGAGTCTGTGTCATATTTTTGTACCCAAAGGACAAATCTTTTCCATTTCCTCTTGTAGATTCTCCTGGTAGTGGCCTTATGAGAAGATAAAAGAATATGGCACACTGGAGAAGAGATCTTAGACTGTCTGGCTATCACCGGTATAGGAGATACCATGTGGTTAACTTGAGACCAAAGATATCTGGGTGAGTCAAATCTGTCGGATGAGACAGGAGGTCTGGAACTGAATCCAGAATCCAAGGTTGATAAACCAGGAGAGGCCAAAGAAATGGAAACCAGATCTGTCAAGGCCAATATGGGGCAATGAGAATGTCTCTGCTCTTTAAACGAGATGCATTCTGCAGAAATGTCAGGATTAAGAGAGTTGAAGGGTAAGCATAGAGGAGACCTGAGGACCAATCATAAAGGAGAGCATTTCTCAGTGACACCCCCAGTGGGGGAATTAGAGCAAAGAACCTGCTGCTTTTGTTGTTCAGGGGGGAAGCAGATAGGTCACAGTATGGCTGGTCCCATTGGCAGAATATCATTTCCACTACTTCTGTGTTGAGAGACCACTCATGAGGTAATATTATGGACCTGCAAACATGTCTGCTATCACGCTGGATTTCCCTAGTATATATGTTGCTGTCAGATATTGATTTCAAGATATCACTGAATGCCACACCCTCAGCTTCTCGACACAAGGAGTATGATTTTGGTCCTCCTTGTTTGTTGATGTATAATACTACATACATATTGTCCATTTGAATCGCAGTCATCCTAGAAGTGAGAGAGTCTTGGCACATCTGCAATGCTAAGAGTACTGCTCTCATTTCTCACACATTGATATGCAAGTTGGCCTCTTCAGGGGACCATGTGCCTTGATCAGTCTTCCCCAAAAAATGACCCCCCACCCAATATTGGAAGCATTCATGGTCACTATGGCTTTGGGTTGAGGAAGGATGAATTAGCGACCTTGCAGATGCTGATCTGAGTGAATCCACAAAAAAAGGAATCTCTTGCAAGCCTGAGTTATGTTGATTTTGATGGACAATTTTGGTGGATGGATTGATATAAGATGGACCACTGGGTTGCCAATGTCTATTGTAGTATTCTCATATGGTACCTTGTAGTGGAAGTAGAACTATTACCACTGACAAGGTCCCCAAGGTCTATAATACCTTCTGGACTGATGGTCATGAACTTTGAATTATCCTGTCGACTTGAAAATGAATAGTTTGAACCCTTGGCAAGGGCAGAGACACTATCATTGACATTGTGTTGAAATTGGCTGCTATGAACCGTAGAGACTGAGAAGGTTGAAGGTAAGATTTCTTGTAGTTTATTGTGATACCTAGATTGGAACAAGTCTGGAGTACATAGTCTCAAGCTGTTATCAGTAGATGCTTAGTCAAGGTAGTAAGGAGCCAGTCATCTAGGTAGGGAAACACTCAGAATAACTGCAGTCTGAAGTGAGCTACTACCATTGCCATGCAGTTGTTGAACACCCTGGGGGCTGTGGAGAGACTGAAGGGCAGAACTCTGAACTTACAGTGCTGGCTCCCAGCCAAAAGCATTGGCACAGTTGATATAAAAAGTATACACACCCGTTAAAATGCCAGGTTTTTGTGATATAAAAAAATCATAACAATAAATCATTTCAAAACTTTTCCTACCTTTAATGTGACCTATAACCTGTACAATTCAATTGAAAAACAAACAAATCTGTTAGGGGAAAAATATAAAAAATAAAAAACGTACAATAAGCTGGTGGCATAAGTGCGCACACCCTTAAAGTAATACTTTATTGAAACACCTTTTGCTTTAATTACAGCATTCAGTCTTCTTGGGTACACACCTGCCATCAATTAAAGAGACTCTGATTAACCCCACATAAAGTTTAGCTGTCCTAGTAGGATTTCCCCTGATATTTACTCAGTTGCCTGCTACAGTGAAAGCTTTCAAAGCATCAAAGGGATGTCATTGTTGAAAGGTATCAGTCAGGAGAAGGGTACAAAAAATTTCCACAGCATTGGATATACCATGGAACACAGTGAAGACAGTCATCAAAAAGTGGAGAAAATATGGGACAACAGTGACATTGCAAAGAACTGGATGTCCCTGCAAAATTGATGAAAATACAAGATGAAAACTGGTCAGGGAGGCTGCCAAGAGACCTACAGCAATACTGAAGGAGTTGCAGGAATTTCTGGCAAGTACTGGTTGTGTACTACATGTGACAACAATCTCTCATATTCTCCATATGTCTGGCCTATGGGGTGGGGTTGCAAAACGGAAGCCTTTTCTTGCAAACAAAAATATCCAGGCCCTGCTAAAATTTGCAAAACAATACATCAAGTCTCCCAAAAGCATGTGGGAAAATGTATTATGGTCTGATGAGACCAAGGTTGAACTTTTTGGCCACAATTCCAAAAGGTACGTTTGGTCAAAAACAACACTTCACATCAGCAAAAGAACACCATTCCCATTGTGAAGCATGGTGGTGGCAGTATCATGCTTTGGGGTTGCTTTTCTTCAGCTGGAACGGCGTCTTTAATCATGGTGGAGGAAATTATGAACAGTTCCAAATACCTGTCTCTTTTGGCCCAAAAACTTCAAGCATCTGCTAGAAAGCTGAAGATGAAGAGGAATTTCACCTTTCAACACGGTAATGACCCCAAGCATATATCCAAATCAACAAAATAATGGCTTCACCAGAAGAAAATTAAAGTTTTGGAATGATCCAGCCAGAGTCTAGACCTAAATCCAATAGAAATTCTGTGGGGTGACCTGAAGAGGGCTGTGCACAAGAGATGCCCTCACAATCTAACAGATTTGGATCGCTTTTGCAAAGAAGAGTGGGCAAATATTGCCAAGTCAAAAGAGTGGGCAAATATTGCCAAGTCAAGATGTCCCATGCTGATAGAGTCCTACCCAAGAAGACTGAATGCTATAATAAAATCAAAAGGTGCTTCATCAAAGTATTAGTTTAAGGGTGTGCACACTTATGCAGCCAGCTTATTGTATGATTTTTATTTTTTATATTTTTTCCTTTAACTGATTTGTTTATTTTTCAATTGAATAGTACAGGTTATAGGTCAAATTAAAGGTAGAAAAAGTTTTGAAAGGATTTATTGTGGTCTCATTTTTTATATCACAAAAACTTGGCATTTTAATAAGGGTGTGTACACTTTTATATCCACTGTATCTCCTGGACTGTCTGTTCAGTTCTATTTGATAGCACACATCCTGGAGTTCTACAGATCACATCCAGTAGTCCTTGTGCAGGAAAGGTAAACTAGACTGAGCCATGACCATCCAGAACTTGGTATACTGACCTGTCTAATTCAGAATGTGGAAATCCAAGATTAGTCTCCAGTTCATTGTTTTTTGGCACTATAAAGAATTTTGAGTAAGTTCTGGATCCTTTCTGGTCTGGAGGGACCTCTTGGAAGACCCCTTTTTTAACAGCTTTTGGATTTCCAAATCTGACATTTTCTTCTGACAGGGTAGAACATTGGGAATTTTGTTTTATAATGGTGGAGGCAGGAAAAAGAAAATGATATAGCCTCTGAAAATAATCCTCTGTATTCAAGTATCTTTTCTTATGTTTAGCCAGGCTCTCTGGTGCAGGGATAAGTGACCCCATACTGCCTCCAGAGTAGGACAATTGGGCCTCCTTTCAGAAGTGCTAAGGCCT
The DNA here is from genome assembly GCF_019279795.1 of Protopterus annectens. Taxonomy (NCBI): domain Eukaryota; kingdom Metazoa; phylum Chordata; order Ceratodontiformes; family Protopteridae; genus Protopterus; species Protopterus annectens. The sequence goes on from NC_056729.1 coordinate 878,278,809, forward strand.
GTCAGAGAAAGAAACTGGGGACCCTTGGTTCTGCAGGCCTCTTCTGCCTTGTGGGTGCATCTTATATTGGAGTTCCCACCTCTGCCTTGAGGTGAAGGGATCTATATTATAAGAACGAACACTTAAAATGTTGAGCACCAGTTTGTCGACATGTTTTAAGTAAATGCTCTTATATACAAAAGCTCTAAAGATCTAAAAAGTTAAGTTTGAAATGTAATAGTTGGCCAACACACGCAAATGTAGCAGTGACGTAAAGATGTGTACATTATGAATTATGCATGTTTACCTTAATTTTAGTGCGATCTGGAAGTTGGTATATATAATTAGCAGGAGGTGTGTGAGGCACAGCCCCCCACATGGGGTGGGGGTGCAAGGGGTGCAGCCCCCTGCAAAAATTAGAGAAAAATTAGTGTATGTGTGTTAACTGGTTTGTGTTTCGGGAAATACTTCATTTACTTTACAAACATGAAGGATTGTAGCATATATTTAGGGTGTTCATTACAAGCGAACTTTATTGTGTTTGCAGTTCATGTGTGGGATTGGTGTTGGACAACTATAATATTTCAAGTATTTCGATTTCAGCTTTGTCAGCTTTCACTTATAAGAGCGTTCACTTAAAACATGTCGACAAAGATGTGTTTGACATTTTAAGCATTTGTTCTTATAATATAGATGCAGGATAACTATCTCCAACTGAATCCTGGAAAGGACCCTGGGATTTCCTTAATCATATCTTTCAACCACCTTGCTGATTCCTGGAAAAGGTTCTTTGAGGAGTTGATGTACACTAACAGCAGAGTCTTCCCATCCTTCTCACACCAGAAGAGTGTGTCTTTAACCTTATAATAAACTTCCATCAAAAGGAGCATTGACAAAGGATGATTAAAAGGGCTCCACAAAATCACACAGCTGCATCCAGGCATGCCTCCTGATGGAAATGCCTGAACCAACCATTCTTGAGGCTCCTTCAGCTGCATGGGATATGAGCCTCATAGATGAATTCAAAATGGACTGAAGGGTGGCTAACTGTGAAGCAACAGAATACTCTATCTGAGCAGTACTAGTTCCTATGAGGGTTTTTGAGAGCTCCTTGAGCAAATCCCAATGCAATCTGGTGAAGTGCATCAAGTAGTTTAGGGACCTGAGTGCAAAGATCACTGATGCATACACTTGCTTCCCAAATCTGTCCAGTGCCTAGTCTCCCTGTTAGGATTGACAGAAGAACTCTGTTCTGCAAGTTCTTTTTTGGTGGCTGTCACCACGAACATAGCATCTACCAGTGCTCTTTTGTTCCAAAATTCCCTTGCTATAGGGGGTGCCAGGATCTTATCTGATCTCCTGGGGATCAGGTCTACAGAATCTGGTTCCTTCCACGTCCACTGAGAGAACAAATCAATGAGCTCATAAGTGGTAGAAATTACCGGGGGGGGTAGAGGGGCCAGCACCAAAAGCCTCCAGAAATACCAATTTCTCTTGAGAAGTGTTGTGGGAGGACCAACTACCCCATTTTTTTCAGGATTTCTAAAAGAGACATCATCAGGTGGTGATCTTGGGGACCCTTCTCCTTCTTTGAAATCCATATCTTCTATGACTGACTCCTGGGGGAGAGTCCAAGTGCTTCCTCTTGCACTTTCTCTTCCTAGGGACCTCTTCGGTGGGGTGCTCTGGAGAAGTATCAGAAGAGATAAATATGCCCTGTGGGGTCATCTGAAGACTTTGGGCTGGCTGCCCTTGTGAAGCAGAATGCTGAGGCTCATGACACAAAGACATCTGAAAACCAGAAGGGAAATCCAAGTGGGGAGGAGAAGTCTGATCTTTAGACAAGAAAACTCTCTCTACAACCTTGAAGGCAGAATGCTCCAGAGAAAAACAAACCACCGGAGCTGAGAAGACAAGCTTTTGGACAGATGGTTCCCTCTGATCTAAAAACACTGCCTCCAAGGCAGGAGTCAGAACTGAGCTATCAAATGTCAAAGTTCCGAGGGGGAGAGATGGCCCCAATAACTTTAGAGTCAACTCTAGCCCCTTGAATTCAACAATGAAGCTTCAGCTCTGAGAGCCCTCCAACTCCAACACACTCAGAGCCAGTATGTTTAGAGAAAACTTAGCATCCAAAGATAAGGGTATCTTTGGATCTGAAGCAGAAGCCATCCAAATACTTGGATCCGAGGGTTCCATAATCAAAGCATGGTTCAGAGTAGGAGCAAAAAGATGTTGGTTCATACTAGTCAAGGCCTCCGGACCCACTGGGGTATAGGTTAGGAGAACTCCCATCTGAATTCCTGTTGAAATAAACTTCCTCATCATTCTATCCATGTCTGCTTCAGTGAAACTTCTGGAGGAGCAGAAAGAGGGGATGGAGGGAGAAAAACATCTTTCTAGAAATGGTGAAGTGAGCCAAGATGGGACTGGATCCAAAGATGATGAATATCTAGTCCAGGGAAGTGGTTTCAACTCTGAGGGAGTAGAATCTGAAGAAATGCACCTGGTGCCTGAAGTGGTAGGATCTGAAAACTTGTGGTGATATAGATATATGTTAGAAAGACTATCAACAATGGTAATTGAAAAGATATCACTAAGCAGTAAAGGAAAATATACCAACAATGGTAACTATTAGAAATGACTAATGAATGGTAAGAATAAAGGGTAAAGGGAGGATAAACTTAAGAAAGAAGATAAATAATAAAGAAAAAAACACTAAGAGTTTTTGAAATAGAAATTAATAGAAATGACGCTGGAGAGCTGTAGTAACTATATCTGTTTCTAATGGTGACAAACAAGATCTAGAGTAGAAGGGGAGCTACAGCATTATGGGTAAGGGAGGAGCTTGAGAATTTATGGTTTCCATGATCTATAGAACAGCAGATGAATCAGGTCCAAGGATCAGATCTGAACCCATATGTTGAGGAATGAATGAAAATTGACAACATCAGATCACAATATTAAGTAAATGGCTTTAAAATGACATCTTATATCAGAGTGCCATGAATAAAAGCATGATAATACTACCACCACTTCCCCATCTCTAAGACAGTGATGACAGAAGCTTCCTACCAATGAATGTAGTAGCACAAGAGCCAGAGCTCTTTCTATGCATGTTACATCAATGATATCTGCTCCACATGTATGATTAAGGAGGAAAAAATGTTTAGGAATAACCATTGCTCATAAATGGAGAGTTATTAACCACTTACAACCTTTTTCTACTGTTGTCAACATCTTCCCAATATTTATTATCTTTCCAGTTATGGTTGTAATGGTTTTGTAGTGGATGACTTGCTTTTATTTATATTATTTCTGCATTATCCCTTTCTTTTTGTCCCATTTTCCACTTGACATTAAAATGTGTCACACGGCCATACCTGAACATCTCTACTCCTTCTACCTTCATTCATCTATGGCCCACAGAACCCACTAATTTAGGTCTCAGAGGGAAAGGTGATGTCTGCTGAGTGGGGGTGTAAACACATAGTTCAGGAAACTGAATATTAGTGTGTGGGACAAGGGGCTTTTTTCCATTTATATTCCCTATCAGGCCACGATAACTTCAACAAAGGGATCCACTGTCTTTCTGGCACTTGTACACAAAATACACAACTGTGCACTCTTTTCAATACCTATATCATATTCTCTACTACTATCGTGTAATGCAGAACTCCAGAGAGTCTTCTTGTCAAGGATGAGCTCCATGTTTATGAATCATAGTATTGGCTTCAATACAGTGCACATGGCTACTATACATAGCTGTTTTCTTCACCTTTTTTCAGATTTCTGCTTGTGGTCAGGGTTTTGCATCATTCTCCATTCAGTGTCGCCCTCCTACATATCCTCAGGCTTATCTCACACAATCTATCACTCTGTGGCTGAATGCCTTCATTTCCGTTTGCCTTCTTCCTGTCTGTCCCAAATATTCTTCACCAGATTATCTTCTGTTTTACTCCACAAGTGCCCACCCCACTATAATCTGGTCTCACTGACCTCTGCAATTGGAGTGACTTTGGCTACTGATCTGATATCCTCATTTCTTCATCTGTCCCACACTATGCATCATACCAACCATTTCAGGCACTTCATCTCCATCTCCTGTAGCTTCCTCAACTACTCTGCTTTTATTGCCCAGGTGTCTGTACCATACAGTAGCACTGGTTGCACTAATGTTATGCACAGCCTACTTTTCAACTTCTTTGGCGTTCTATTGTTATGCACTACCCCTCACACTCTGTGTCAGCTGATTGCAGCCCCTTTAAATTTAGCTTTGACTTCTTTATTCAGACTTCCCATCTCCTCAACCACTCATGCCAGCCATTTGTAGCTGTTAACCTTTTCTACTATTTCCCTTCAGTCTCAGTTCTCAGTTTCTTCTGATTTCCCCCATTTGATGCAACCACAGCTGTCTTATCTGTACTCAGTTTTATCCCATGTGCCTTTAGTTTTGCATTTCATTCCATTCCCATACACTTTGCTGAATCTCTTACTTACAGTCTGCCTGTAGTGCCACATCATCTATATATAGCAAATCTGTTGATCTGTCCCCTCTGATCTGTTTACTAATGTAGTGCATTACCAGCATGAACAGCAGTGGGCACAGAGATGAACTCTGATCCACACCCACTCTCACTGGAATCCATCTGTGAGATCAAAAACAGTTTGTACTTGAGTTATTGGGTCCTTATACATAGTCTGTATTAATTCTGCCAATGATTTTGGGACTTCAAACCACCATAGGAATGCCCAAAACATTATTTTTGAGACTTAGTCATATGCTTTCTCCAAGTTGAGGAATGCCAAGATGGACTCTTTCTTCATCTCTAGCTTCTTCTCAACTATTTGACTCACTGCAAACAGAGAGTCAGCTGTCCTGATATGAGTCCAAACTGCTCATCCTCATCTTCCTTTCTACTACTCTGCCTAGTGGTTTATCAATCACCATCTCTAGAATGCTTATGTGGTGTGACAGAGTTTTAATTTTCTGTACTTCCCCATAGTTGTGGATGTCCCCTTTGTTCTTGTACACTGGTGCTAGTATTCTTATTTTCCAGTCATCTGGGACATGCCTTTCTCTCCATTCTGCTCTGAGTACCCCCAGGAACCATGTCTCACCTATCTAATCCAACTACTTCATCATATCTGCTGTGATCTCATTTGAGCCTGATGCATTCCCTGTCTTCAATTTCCTTAGTGATGTTCTTACTTCTTCTAGGGTTGGCGCCTCCTGTTCTTTCCTCAAAGGCTATCTGTAGGATCGTCTTCACTCATACATGTTCTGTGTTTACAAATATGGTGGAGTGATTTAGAACAAATGGTGAACCAAAGAAAATATGCTATTTATCAGGCATTTGCTTTTTTCCAGAAACCAAAGACATGCAAGAAACCATTGATATCCAAAAACACAAAAGAGGCACACCACGATGATTCTTCAGGCTTTAATAGAGAATTAAAAACATCAAACGAACAGCTGTAGGAAGGAGTAAGCGCTTTCACGTTTTAACAACGCTTCTTCAGACTTAAAATACATCTAAAAAAATGTGTTCTTATATACTCATAGTTAATTGAATAATTAAAGCAATTAGAATAATTAAAACTCTATCACAGTCATCCCTTGTTAAAGGTGTATTGCTATGTTAGTAGCTTATATTGATTTAGCTATGCCACATAGGATAGTGTTATACATGTGACACCATTTTTTAGCTTGTTCTTATAAGTTGTAGGCTACTTTATATTAGTACTGCTAATTATTATCATTTTAAATTGTTCTATTCTTAATTTTAGTAGATGTGTCTTGTATAATATATAAGTATATTGCATTTACTATATATACAGCCACAAGATATAGTTTTTTATATAAGCTACTAACATAGCAATACACCTTTAACAAGGGATGACTGTGATAGAGTTTTAATTATTCTAATTGCTTTAATTATTCAATTAACTATGAGTATATAAGAACACATTTTTTTAGATGTATTTTAAGTCTGAAGAAGCGTTGTTAAAACGTGAAAGCGCTTACTCCTTCCTACAGCTGTTCGTTTGATGTTTTTAATTCTCTATTAAAGCCTGAAGAATCATCGTGGTGTGCCTCTTTTGTGTTTTTGGATACAAATAGGACTTTTCTCAAGAGACACTTCATCCAGTACTGGTTTGTCTTTGTTGCATTACTGAAGAAACCATTGATGCCTATATGGCTAAAATATAGAACAGAACAAAAAAATGCATTTGGGAAGTTGCATAAGTTAATAGACAGAGACAGGGCTGTCTGCTGCATTAAAATGACAAAGTAAAAAGCAGCCTGCTGAAAGAATCCCAAATTACTTTAAATAAAGTATTCTATGTGGGCAGGGAGAGTGGAATTGCAAAAATGTCGCAAAACAGCTTTCAAAATAAATAAAAAAGGACATGAATTAAAATGTCCTTCAACATAATGTGTGAATAAAGCACAAAGGAGAAGTATTAGAATATAAAATAAACAGCAGCACAATAAGTCATGAGATGTTTAAGACAGTGTCAAAGTAGCCATTCAGTTAAAATAAAGCCTTTTGTTCTATTTTTGGTTACAGGCATAAGAAAAGAAAAGGTATAGCATTTAACTAGATTTGCAGGTTATGTGGCACCAGAAACAATTTTTCAAAAGTGTGTAAGACATGGAGTAAGTCCACCACACAAATTTTGCATATCACAAAAGCTATGAATGAGGAAAAAGAAAATGTTAATGGTCTATGTAAAATTCAGGAGGTACATAAACTGTAGCATATTTTATAGAGAGTGATTATTGTCACAACTGCTATTTTATCATACCCCTAACCCACTAAGCTATTTGCTTAACAGATTAGGCTATGGTTACAGTTTAACTCTTACATCTATTTTTGTGGCTGATATAAAATTGTGCAACCATAAATGACCAGCAAAAGAGATGGTAAACCCAAGTAGTGACAAATACTTTATTAATCAAAGTAAAATATTAAAAATATGTCACTAAACCAGACCGGTTTCGGCCTTACAGCCTTTATCAATGGTATACAGAATTAAATTTGTAAAAAAGAAGAAGAACTGGTTCTGGTTATATTTATACTCCTCCCTATTAGAACAGGAATTATTGGTATAGCCCAACCTAGTGTTTGGGATGTATAAATGCCCAAAAAAACTTATTTTAAATAAATAATCAAAAACAGTTCATATACAATTAAGAAACCAACAGTTATACATTAAATGATTCAATAATGCTATAAGCAAATATATAAAAAATAATTCCATAATACTATAAGCAGATATATGAAAAATGTTTTAGAATGAATTATGTAAATAACATCTTATAATATTATAATGACCTGATTATGTAAATACAAAAATTTATCAAAGCCAAACAAGAGCTAATAAAAGTATATTCACTTAATGTAGTAATCATAGAAAGGTATTATAATAACATCTCAGTGCTGAAGTGTAAATTGGTCATCCTAGTTACTAGTATTATATAGTTCCTAGAACATATATTCACAAAACCACATAGGTGCCACCATTCAGAAAAAACAAAGATATAACAATATATAGCATGTATTAATGTGAATAGATAGACATAGCCTCTGTTATAAATGGTCATTCAGACCAGGCGGAAAAAGTGCCCCAAGCTTTGTAATCCAGTATTGTTCTTTTTTATTCAAAATAGAGTGCCAACCCTGTTGATGGCTACGATCCCCTACAATTTTGTCAATAACCATGAACCTAAATTGTGCATTGGAATGTTTGATGGTGTGTCTATACAAGGCATTAGTTTCCTTCTTATTTCGGATGTCACTCTTATGTTCTGTCATACGTATTCGGAGGGATCTAGATGTTTGGCCCACATAAAATGATTGACACTGACATGTGGCCATATATATGACCCATGTGGTACTGCAATTAGCAAAAACCCTGGTCTGATACACCCGTTCAGTATTTGCACTTGAAAATTCCTTCAATGTGTAGACCTGGGAACATGAACAACAATGACCACAAGGAAAGGTACCTATGAGTCTATCTCCTGTTAAGGTGGTTTGCTGATAGATAGCTCCTCCTCCTTCCTTGTGTTTGTAGTGGGAAAACATCCCCCCCAAAGTTTTACCCCTTCAGAATGACATATGACATGTGCCTAATAGTGTTCTTAATTCATCATGTGCCATCAATATATTCCAATTTGAGTTCAAAATATCCCTGACCAGCTGATGGTTCCTGCCATATGTGGTGACAAACCTTATTGTTGAGTCCTGATCCTTATTATCCAACTTTTTATATTGCAATAAAGTTTGTTTATCCAGTGAGTTACTCCATTCATTTGCCAAAGAGATATCCCTCATTTTGTATCCTCTGTGTTTAAATCTACAACATAAGTCATTCCTAGCTATTTCAAAATCCCCCCCTGATGAACATATGCGTTTCATACGCATGAATTGTGATTTTGGTATATTGCAGATGGTGTGGTAAGGGTGCATGCTAGATGCATGTAACAAGGTGTTATATTGAGGGTATTTACGAAAAACTTTTGTACTTAAGGTGTGATCCTCATTGCGGTATACAGTAACATCCAAGAAGTTAATAGTGTTATAATCATATGTTACCGTAAACTCGATACCCCATACATTATCATTCAAATACTGAATGAATTCTTGTAAATATGTAATATCTGCCTTCCACACCATCCAACAATCATCTAAGTATCGTCTCCAGATGTCCATTTCAACAATATAAATATTGTGTGATAAGTCATAGATTAAACACTCCTCAAAATAGGCCATAAAAAGGTCAGCATATATAGGAGCAAAGGAAGCTCCCATTGCCGTACCTTGAAGCTGTAAAAAACACTCGCCATGGAAATAAAAGACATTTTTAGTTAGTACATGTTCTGCCATGCAGATAAGCAGTGTATTGAAACCCGGTGGGTACATTTCACATTTTTCCAACCAGTATTGTAGTGATTGCAGACCAGCCCAATGTGGGATGCTGGTGTATAAAGATTTTACATCAAGTGTGCACATCAACCAGTCCTGTTCCAGTTGGGTATCTGCTATTATCTGAAGAAAGTGTGTCGTGTCTTTCAATCTGGCCCTAACCAATGACAATAGTGGCTTGAGATAAAATGTAAGAAAAGCTGAAAGTGGTTCTGTTAATGATCCGATACCAGACACTATAGGCCTACCCGGGGTTTAGTAATAGACTTATGTATTTTGGGCAAAAGATATAAGATCTGTTTTTGTGGATCTTTGACAGTAAGATGTTTGACAGCGTTAATTGTTATGATACCTTGATCCTCAGCTGTCTGTAAGAATGAATCAATTTCCTTCTTGTATACCAATGTGGGATCTATAAACATTTGCATGTAACACCTACGGTCTGCCAATTGTTTTTTGCCCTCATATAGATAATCCCCTGTATTCATAACCACAACAGCACCACCCTTATCTGCAGGCAGAATGGCTATATCACGATTTTGCTTAAGTTCTTCTATAGCAGTTTTTTCCATGGCAGAAATGTTTTGGCCTAAAATGTTCGATTCATGATGATGAAAATGTAAATATTTAATGACTGACTGTTGAAATATGGAGACGTATTTGTTCATGGGTGGTTGAAAATCAGATTTCAAAAATCTAAACTCAGATGATCTATGAGAGATGTCACCTGAAAAGAACAATTTAAGATTAAGATTGCGACAAAATGACAATACATCATTTACTATACTATATTCATCACTAAAGAAACCCGGAATAAAACCAAGGCCTTTATTCAACAATATAGTTTGTGCATCTGTTAATGGTACATCAGATAGGTTTAAAACATTATCAAAGTCAACCTGAGCTACGTCAACAATGTTCGTATCAAATTCTCCATAGAATTGGTTACTGCGTTTGTGTTTGCGACCCCCTCGTTGCCTTGGTGAGTGTCTAAAGGGGTATTAGTATTGGATTTCGTACTCTTTGGTGATTCCCGATGGTAGCCACCATCATTATCCGTGTATGATGATTCATCACCGGAAGTACTGGCAAGGGATGCATCAGTGGATTTTAAAATGGATCTAGGTCTCTTTTTGGATTTTGAACCAAGTGTTTTGTGACTAGTATCATTAAACCTGACCGTTTTAGATGTATCAAAAGGACGACCACTCTGATAGTCAGTGCAGTCTCTGTTGAATTTATGAATTTTGCGGTCCTTGGTCAGTTGATCAAAAGATGCCAAATCCTTAGATAATTTTTTAACCAAGGAAGAAAATATGGGCTGAGATTCAAAACGTTTACACTCTTCACAAGAGCTTTTAACCTCTGTTAGACATATATCCACCATTCTTTCATAGTATGCTGCCAAAATTTTTACAAACATCATAGAAGATTGATGAAGAGCCTGGTTCCATTCCTTAGTCAGCCTGTCCTCCGACCTGCTCACTAAGGGCTGCAACCTGACCCTCAAACCTCTAGGAGTGATATCCTTCTGTATATACGCTTTGAATAATCGCAAATGCCATATATTGGCACAAAGACTCCTTAAATCTTTGTTAAATTTGTTAAAGGCTGAGTCACAACCCTCAAAAGGACCATTATTAGAGCCATTTTGGTTACTGCTTGACATAACATTAACACCAAATACACCTAAGTCATGCCTATCAGCACATAACCCATTCAAAATCTGCTCTAAATCCATAATCTGTCAATAAACAGACCAGCGGACTATGATGAACTTACTGAATGTGAGATATATAGATGTAAAATATGTAAAAAAAGATAATTCAACAGAGATCACACTGAAAATGGGAAGCCGTAATGCTAAAAAGAAAATGAAAAATCAGCCATATAATATTAGTCACAATAATTCCCAATAATATTATAATCCACTGATGCATCCAACCATGGGTTATAGAAATTCAGGCACCACGTCCGACATAAATACTATGGTGTATAGTGCACTAATCAGCAGTTAACTGAAGATAATACCAATATATTGGTGTACACACCTAACACAGTAATGTATAAGACACTTAAGTTCAACAATAGAGACTCATACTCAATGAATCATACACTGTTACAATATTGATAAAATAGTATCCTGGTTATCATTCACATACAGTTGTGTAAAGGATTTTTGATTACAGTATAAATGCATCTACATAGCCATATTTGGTATACAAAAAACAGCCCCTTAAATCCCGATCTACAAATAGGTTCAAGTATATAAATGTGGTTCTCTTAATCATGCAAATTGTAATGTAGCATGTATTAAATAAGGAAGCTGAAAAAGTATGCCACTAATAACATTGTTTGTTCATGTATATCCCTAAGAAAATGTGGCCATATAATTGTAGATACAATTTCCCCTTAATGGTTATATAAAGCATAGATAAGGAAACACGTAATGAAACCAGAATGTCAATTGTGCCATACGATGTTTATCCTATATATATTTTTTTCAAACCATACAGATGAGTAATCTGTAATATTGCCCTTGAATCCCTTTATATCCTAAATTTAAATCATAGGTCTCCTGTATATTCAACCATGGTGTCCTAGCTTCAGTGACAAACTATTCAGTCTATGTTGTATTTATAATAACTAAAAGTAGTTTAAGATGTATACACATATACCCATAGAAGGATATTGTTGTTAAATTAAATAAGAACACATCATAGAAAGCTTACCACCAAAAGAGAATGCAAAACCTCACTACTATTTTGGTGTTTTGATATAATTCTTATATAATATATATGTGTATCCCCTATAAATGGACGTTTTGTACAAATATTAAACATTCCAATTCAAACGATTCTTAAATTGTCCAAAATCGACTGTACTGTTAGACACACAGCAAAAATATGTCCAACACCAACAAGAATTTAACAAACGTTCCCCTCGACCAGCAGTATAACATTAGTACAACACCATCCGCATCGGAGTCATAGCCTTCAATAAAGTAACATGTCCAACACAAACAAGGTTTTGCACACGTTCCCCTCGGTCAGCAGTATTACATCAATAGAACACCATCCGCATTGGAATCGTAGCCCTCAGAAAACCACTCTCAATCTTGAAAAAAGTTCCAATATTCTGATGTGCACTCATTCACCATTAGTTCCGCCCCTTGGTTAGAATCAGTATATCATTTAGAAACAGTTTTAACATATGTCCCCAAAACCAAACAGTAAGTCCTGGAGAAATATTAAATTATTGATGCCTTTGATGCATTAATGTCCTTGTTGTAAGCTTAAAAAATAAGAAACAGTACCAATGTCCACGTGAAAAAAGAAAAAGTTCTTAACGTAACGAATGATTCAGCCTAATAGGCCTGATTCCTTCTTAAGCACTGAAACGAAATATAAATCCAAAAGAACCTTGTGAACATGCCATTTTCCTGGATATCCAAGTACTCAGTCCTCTTCACATAGATATAACAAAAGACCAGTATCATTGATACCAAATACACGAAAAATGTTGAGCTACCATCAGGAACCACCAGCGAGGCTCAATGATCAGATGCAACTGAATGCTTCGCACGGACGGCTTGCACGGTCAAACCAAGTAGAGCAACCACAAACGACCAGCAAAAGAGATGGTAATCCCAAGTAGTGACAAATACTTTATTAATCAAAGTAACATATTAAAAATATGTCACTAAACCAGACTGGTTTCGGCCTTACAGCCTTTATCAATGGTATACAGAAATAAATTTGTAAAAAAGAAGAAGAACTGGTTCTGGTTATATTTATACTCCTCCCTATTAGAACAGGAATTATTGGTATAGCCCAACCTAGTGTTTGGGATGTATAAATGCCCAAAAAAACTTATTTTAAATAAATAATCAAAAACAGTTCATATACAATTAAGAAACCAACAGTTATACATTAAATGATTCAATAATGCTATAAGCAAATATATAAAAAATAATTCCATAATACTATAAGCAGATATATGAAAAATTTTTTAGAATGAATTATGTAAATAACATCTTATAATATTATAATGACCTGATTCATCCCAAACACTAGGTTGGGCTATACCAATAATTCCTCTTCTAATAGGGAGGAGTATAAATATAACCAGAACCAGTTCTTCTTCTTTTTTACAAATTTATTTCTGTATACCATTGATAAAGGCTGTAAGGCCGAAACCGGTCTGGTTTAGTGGCATATTTTTAATATGTTACTTTGATTAATAAAGTATTTGTCACTACTTGGGTTTACCATCTCTTTTGCTGGTCATTTGTGGTTGCTCTACTTGGTTTGACCGTGCAAGCCGTCCGTGCAAAGCATTCAGTTGCATCTGATCATTGAGCCTCGCTGGTGGTTCCTGATGGTAGCTCAACATTTTTCGTGTATTTGGTATCAATGATACTGGTCTTTTGTTATATCTATGTGAAGAGGACTGAGTACTTGGATATCCAGGAAAATGGCATGTTCACAAGGTTCTTTTGGATTTATATTTCGTTTCAGTGCTTAAGAAGGAATCAGGCCTATTAGGCTGAATCATTTGTTACATTAAGAACTTTTTCTTTTTTCACGTGGACATTGGTACTGTTTCTTATTTTTTAAGCTTACAACAAGGACATTAATGCATCAAAGGCATCAATAATTTAATATTTCTCCAGGACTTACTGTTTGGTTTTGGGGACATATGTTAAAACTGTTTCTAAATGATATACTGATTCTAACCAAGGGGCGGAACTAATGGTGAATGAGTGCACATCAGAATATTGGAACTTTTTTCAAGATTGAGAGTGGTTTTCTGAGGGCTACGATTCCAATGCGGATGGTGTTCTATTGATGCATTACTGCTGACCGAGGGGAACGTGTGCAAAACCTTGTTTGTGTTGGACATGTTACTTTATTGAAGGCTATGACTCCGATGCGGATGGTGTTGTACTAATGTTATACTGCTGGTCGAGGGGAACGTTTGTTAAATTCTTGTTGGTGTTGGACATATTTTGGCTGTGTGTCTAACAGTACAGTCGATTTTGGACAATTTAAGAATCGTTTGAATTGGAATGCTTAATATTTGTACAAAACGTCCATTTATAGGGGATACACATATATATTATATAAGAATTATATCAAAACACCAAAATAGTAGTGATGTTTTGCATTCTCTTTTGGTGGTAAGCTTTCTATGATGTGTTCTTATTTAATTTAACAACAATATCCTTCTATGGGTATATGTGTATACATCTTAAACTACTTTTAGTTATTATAAATACAACATAGACTGAATAGTTTGTCATTGAAGCTAGGACACCATGGTTGAATATACAGGAGACCTATGATTTAAATTTAGGATATAAAGGGATTCAAGGGCAATATTACAGATTACTCATCTGTATGGTTTGAAAAAATATATATAGGATAAACATCGTATGGCACAATTGACATTCTGGTTTCATTACGTGTTTCCTTATCTATGCTTTATATAACCATTAAGGGGAAATTGTATCTACAATTATATGGCCACATTTTCTTAGGGATATACATGAACAAACAATGTTATTAGTGGCATACTTTTTCAGCTTCCTTATTTAATACATGCTACATTACAATTTGCATGATTAAGAGAACCACATTTATATACTTGAACCTATTTGTAGATCGGGATTTAAGGGGCTGTTTTTTGTATACCAAATATGGCTATGTAGATGCATTTATACTGTAATCAAAAATCCTTTACACAACTGTATGTGAATGATAACCAGGATACTATTTTATCAATATTGTAACAGTGTATGATTCATCGAGTATGAGTCTCTATTTTTGAACTTAAGTGACTTATACATTACTGTGTTAGGTGTGTACACCAATATATTGGTATTATCTTCAGTTACCTGCTGATTTGTGCACTATACACCATAGTATTTATGTCGGACGTGGTGCCTGAATTTCTATAACCCATGGTTGGATGCATCAGTGGATTATAATATTATTGGGAATTATTGTGACTAATATTATATGGCTGATTTTTCATTTTCTTTTTAGCATTACGGCTTCCCATTTTCAGTGTGATCTCTGTTGAATTATCTTTTTTTACATATTTTACATCTATATATCTCACATTCAGTAAGTTCATCATAGTCCGCTGGTCTGTTTATTGACAGATTATGGATTTAGAGCAGATTTTGAATGGGTTATGTGCTGATAGGCATGACTTAGGTGTATTTGGTGTTAATGTTATGTCAATCAATAACCAAAATGGCTCTAATAATGGTCCTTTTGAGGGTTGTGACTCAGCCTTTAACAAATTTAACAAAGATTTAACGAATCTTCGTGCCAATATATGGCATTTGCGATTATTCAAAGCGTATATACAGAAGGATATCACTCCTAGAGGTTTGAGGGTCAGGTTGCAGCCCTTAGTGAGCAGGTCAGAGGACAGGCTGACTAAGGAATGGAACCAGGCTCTTCATCAATCTTCTATGATGTTTGTAAAAATTTTGGCAGTATACTATGAAAGAATGGTGGATATATGTCTAACAGAGGTTAAAAGCTCTTGTGAAGAGTGTAAACGTTTTGAATCTCAGACCATATTTTCTTCCTTGGTTAAAAAATTATCTAAGGATTTGGCATCTTTTGATCAACTGACCAAGGACCGCAAAATTCATAAATTCAACAGAGACTGCATTGACTATCAGAGGGGTCGTCCTTTTGATACATCTAAAACGGTCAGGTTTAATGATACTAGTCACAAAACACTTGGTTCAAAATCCAGAAAGAGACCTAGATCCATTTTAAAATCCACTGATGCATCCCTTGCCAGTACTTCCGGTGATGAATCATCATACACGGATAATGATGGTGGCTACCATCAGGAATCACCAAAGAGTAAGAAATCCAATACTAATACCCCTTTAGACACTCACCAAGGTGACGAGGGGGTCGCAAACACAAACGCAGTAACCAATTCTATGGAGAATTTGATACGAACATTGTTGACGTAGCTCAGGTTGACTTTGATAATGTTTTAAACCTATCTGATGTACCATTAACAGATGCACAAACTATATTGTTGAATAAAGGCCTTGGTTTTATTCCGGGTTTCTTTAGTGATGAATATAGTATAGTAAATGATGTATTGTCATTTTGTCGCAATCTTAATCTTAAATTGTTCTTTTCAGGTGACATCTCTCATAGATCATCTGAGTTTAGATTTTTGAAATCTGATTTTCAACCACCCATGAACAAATACGTCTCCATATTTCAACAGTCAGTCATTAAAGAATTACATTTTCATCATCATGAATCGAACATTTTAGGCCAAAACATTTCTGCCATGGAAAAAACTGCTATAGAAGAACTTAAGCAAAATCGTGATATAGCCATTCTGCCTGCAGATAAGGGTGGTGCTGTTGTGGTTATGAATACAGGGGATTATCTATATGAGGACAAAAGACAATTGGCAGACCGTAGGTGTTACATGCAAATGTTTATAGATCCCACATTGGTATACAAGAAGGAAATTGATTCATTCTTACAGACAGCTGAGGATCATGGTATCATAACAATTAACGCTGTCAAACATCTTACTGTCAAAGATCCACAAAAACAGATCTTATATCTTTTGCCCAAAATGCATAAGTCTATTACTAAACCCCCGGGTAGGCCTATAGTGTCTGGTATCGGATCATTAACAGAACCACTTTCAGCTTTTCTTACATTTTATCTCAAGCCACTATTGTTATTGGTTAGGGCCAGATTGAAAGACACGACACGCTTTCTTCAGATAATAGCAGATACCCAACTGGAACAGGACTGGTTGATGTGCACACTTGATGTAAAATCTTTATACACCAGCATCCCACATTGGGCTGGTCTGCAATCACTACAATACTGGTTGGAAAAATGTGAAATGTACCCACCGGGTTTCAATACACTGCTTATCTGCATGACGGAACATGTACTAACTAAAAATGTCTTTTATTTCCATGGCGAGTGTTTTTTACAGCTTCAAGGTATGGCAATGGGGGCTTCCTTTGCTCCTATATATGCTGACCTTTTTATGGCCTATTTTGAGGAGTGTTTAATCTATGACTTATCACACAATATTTATATTGTTGAAATGGACATCTGGAGACGATACTTAGATGATTGTTGGATGGTGTGGAAGGCAGATATTACATATTTACAAGAATTCATTCAGTATTTGAATGATAATGTATGGGGTATCGAGTTTACGGTAACATATGATTATAACACTATTAACTTCTTGGATGTTACTGTATACCGCAATGAGGATCACACCTTAAGTACAAAAGTTTTTCGTAAATACCCTCAATATAACACCTTGTTACATGCATCTAGCATGCACCCTTACCACACCATCCACAATATACCAAAATCACAATTCATGCGTATGAAACGCATATGTTCATCAGGGGGGGATTTTGAAATAGCTAGGAATGACTTATGTTGTAGATTTAAACACAGAGGATACAAAATGAGGGATATCTCTTTGGCAAATGAATGGAGTAACTCACTGGATAGACAAACTTTATTGCAATATAAAAAGTTGGATAATAAGGATCAGGACTCAACAATAAGGTTTGTCACCACATATGGCAGGAACCATCAGCTGGTCAGGGATATTTTGAACTCAAATTGGAATATATTGATGGCACATGATGAATTAAGAACACTATTAGGCACAACATGTCATATGTCATTCAGAAGGGGTAAAACTTTGGGGGGGGGATGTTTTCCCACTACAAACACAAGGAAGGAGGAGGAGCTATCTATCAACAAACCACCTTAACAGGAGATAGACTCATAGGTACCTTTCCTTGTGGTCATTGTTGTTCATGTTCCCAGGTCTACACATTGAAGGAATTTTCAAGTGCAAATACTGAACGGGTGTATCAGACCAGGGTTTTTGCTAATTGCAGTACCACATGGATCATATATTTGGCCACATGTCAGTGTCAATCATTTTATGTGGGCCAAACATCTAGATCCCTCTGAATACATATGACAGAACATAAGAGTGACATCCGAAATAAGAAGGAAACTAATGCCTTGTATAGACACACCATCAAACATTCCAATGCACAATTTAGGTTCATGGTTATTGACAAAATTGTAGGGGATCGTAGCCATCAACAGGGTTGGCACTCTATTTTGAATAAAAAAGAACAATACTGGATTACAAAGCTTGGGGCACTTTTTCCGCCTGGTCTGAATGACCATTTATAACAGAGGCTATGTCTATCTATTCACATTAATACATGCTGTATATTGTTATATCTTTGTTTTTTATGAATGGTGGCACCTATGTGGTTTTGTGAATATATGTTCTAGGAACTATATAATACTAGTAACTAGGATGACCAATTTACACTTCAGCACTGAGATGTTATTATAATACCTTTCTATGATTACTACATTAAGTGAATATACTTTTATTAGCTCTTGTTTGGCTTTGATGAATTTTTGTATTTACATAATCAGGTCATTATAATATTATAAGATGTTATTTACATAATTCATTCTAAAAAAAATTTCATATATCTGCTTATAGTATTATGGAATTATTTTTTATATATTTCCTTATAGCATTATTGAATCATTTAATGTATAACTGTTGGTTTCTTAATTGTATATGAACTGTTTTTGATTATTTATTTAAAATAAGTTTTTTTGGGCATTTATACATCCCAAACACTAGGTTGGGCTATACCAATAATTCCTGCTCTAATAGGGAGAAGTATAAATATAACCAGAACCAGTTCTTCTTCTTTTTTACAAATTTATTTCTGTATACCATTGATAAAGGCTGTAAGGCCGAAACCGGTCTGGTTTAGTGACATAATTTTAATATGTTACTTTGATTAATAAAGTATTTGTCACTACTTGGGTTTACCATCTCTTTTGCTGGTCGTTTGTGGTTGCTCTACTTGGTTTGATCGTGCAAGCCATCCGTGCGAAGCATTCAGTTGCATCTGATATAAAATTGTATAGCTTATTAGAAGAGGGGCTGAATGCAAAACTACAAATGATGAAAACTTTCTCAGGTGCTATGACAATAATGTTTGGTCATAATAAATGTGCAAAAGTAACATTTAAAAATGGAAAGCTCCAGCACCATGAACATATCTACCAGAAATAGGAATGTTATATAATGGAACTTGAGAAGGAAGGAGTGGATAAATATTTTGGAATAAATAATGGATTCAAAATAAAACACAAACAAATGAGAATAAAAGCCTGTAAGGAACACTTAGAAGATTAAAGATAAGATCAAGCATTGCCTTAACACCTAGGAATAAAGTATAAGCTATAAATCAATGTGTTTTTCCTGTTCTAACTTATAACTTAGGTGTGAATGACTCACCATAAAAGTATTAAATCAATTAGATATGAAAACAAGAAAAATGATTCATGGTTTTCAAATGATATATAAAAATCAGTGGATACAGGGTTATACATCCCTTCTCTGAAAGACGGGTGGGCCTCCTCAAATTTGCAGTATCAAATCATCTAGCAATGTCACTTCATGAAAAATTAATAATTACATTATTATGTAAGTATTAGTATCATTTAAAACTTGGTACATTTTGATATCTATATCATAATGTCCATTATTACTGTGCCTCCACCTTTGTCATGCTTCATGAATCTCAGTGAATATTCCAATCTTAAAATGTTCTTTACTATACACTTTAATATTGTAGTCGTAAAGTGTTTAATAAAGAAGCTCATCACAAGAAAGATTGGAGATAAAGGTGTGCTTATGAGAATCTTCAGAGCATTCCTTATGTCACTTTCAGTTACCTTCTCAAAAAGGTTTAACACTGGATTTAACAGCATGTTCAAATGCTTTTACACTTTAAAGTAGATATTTGATTGCTACAGTAATTTTGCCCATTGCAGTATTAAACTTAAAGCTAAGACTGAGTTTCCTGGTGTAACTGCATAGTTCTAATGAACAATTTGTTGTGCAGTGTGTAGATTTAGACATCAAATTAAGCCCATAAACAAAAAATGTAAAATATGCACCATTGTCAATGGCAACGTAGCTGTAATTAAAAATGTAGAAATTGTTTTTGGAAAATAGTAGTTTGTTCCCTCTCTCTGTATGCTGCATCCCCACAGTATGTACCCGTTTGTTTGATTGGATAGTGAAACAGGGAAAGAATTCCACTTCCATCCATTCTGGTAATTGACTAATCTGTACAGCTATCTCAGTGGAGGAAAATCCAAATCTAAAGGGGCAGCATAGAGATTTTTATCTTCATAATGTTCATGTTCCAAATGATTAACCTTCTTCAAGGTGTCTGTAGATGGAAGACTATTGACTGACCATGTTAGGGCAGTATAAGTAACATTCTGTTTGTTTTCGGAACAAACACATTCTAGGTTTTTATTTTCTTTTTTCAGTTTCCTATATTTCTAAGCTGTATCTGTTTATCCACATTTTATAAACCTCAGAATATGATTGACTTTCAAAGAACAGGTCTTTCTGTAAGCTTTATCAATGTCCATAATCACAGAAGCAAGTTTATATATAGTTTTTTTATGTTCTTCTTAATAAGTAATTACATTAACTTAAACCAATGTCAGTCAAATTTAGAAAATCTTTATGTAGTTTATTCTCCTCTAAATCATTAGGATACCTTCAAGTTCTAATGTCCTTAGGTACCACCTCAGACCTAATACATTCTATAAAGCATGTATTTTCAGTCTGTAAAGATCAGCATTTATTGAGCTTTCTTTCTAAACAGTTTTAGTTAATCATTGAAGAAATATCTTCTGTACATGCAACACTATTGGTGAGTGCAACTTTTTTCTGCAAACCATGTGTAAAGCATTAACTCTTTTTTATTAATATATGGTGTTGGAGAAATAACTTCTCCGATATTCACAGAACATGATTCCTTAGTCATTATATCCACAGAATGAGTCGATAGATTGTTCTTCAGCCAGTTGTTGCAATTGCACTGGGTGTTGGCCACTATCTTTGTTAACTGTTGAACTAATAATACTATGTTACCAACCATGGACTCCAAATGATTTGTAGAACATGAACGTGACTGCAGCAATACTAGAGCTGCTGAATCCATGCTTGAACCAAGGAAAAACACAGAACCAAGTATTCCAACAATTCTGCTTAAAGAAAAAAAAACAATAACCACAAAAAAAAAACCAACAACAACAAATAGGACTCGCTCTCAGTAACACAGATTCACTTTATTGACAATTCCAAATTGGGTGCTTTTATCCATTCTGCCTTCATTAGAATCTGGAATAAGACATTAAGAAACTGATTATATACAATACTGGCAACCAATAATGTTCAAAAACAGAGTCTGCATGATCAAATAAATAAACAGTTCTATAATGCTCCTTGAAAATAAAACAACACATAAATAAATGCAGTAAAGCACAAAATGCATACTATGATGTTAAAAGCTCATATCATCATATGGTGCAACTGTATACATGCTTTAAAAACTTAATTTGAAATGTTCTTAAAGTAAATAAAAATGAAGAATGTGACATTGTATTTTCATAAAAACATTTCCCACCCCAGAAATTATGTTCATGAAATATGATAATAGCAAGACTATGTAATGTAGCTGATCTCATTTCTAAATAACTAAAAACATAAACTTTGCCATTTATACCAGGGAGATTGTCTGCACCAAGTTTTAGTTGCCACATTGATTCACACTTTTCCAATTGGGTCTCTCACATCCCCACTCCAGGTTTTTTCTCCAATTTCTGTGATACAACAAAGTTGAACTTAACAAAGGGTTTACAAACTAAGGTGTGCTTGTAATGACACCCATCTGTATGTCCTATACATGCTGATATGTGCATCTACATAGGCTCCGCTCTGACTTTCCTACTTAGAAAAGTGGACATGTTGAACATGCAGCAAGATATATTACTCCATTGGAACTACAATTAAATTTACCATTAACATGAATACATGCATAACCCCTGAATACTACGTCTGAGTTATCTTCACTGACTGCATCTTTCATATTTCCTAATACTTAATGTATCACTATTATTAATAAGATTGTAACTCAAGATCAATGGATTCTCAAAGTAATTTTTCAAGTTGCAAGCTCTCTTGTAAACAAAGACTGGTCTCTTACCAATGTGCTTAATTGTATCTGGAAGTTGCTGTAATAAAAGTCAGTTATAGGTAAATCCCTGCTGTACAACAGTGCAACCCAGTCCATACTGGAGAATCATAGCCAGAATCTACATTTGTTTCATTAAAAGAAAGTTCACTTCCCAATATTGGGATAAAATATCCAACTGTGAACTTACTAATCACTTCACTTAATGTTTAGTGCCCTCTTTCAAAAAAATCATAATACAAGACCATGTGTGTTATAAATATTAACTGGCCCTTGACCAAATTTGTCTTTTTTTTTTTTTACTCAGAATTTATTTATTATTTTTTCAAAAATTTACAAAAGATTTCATAAAATTTTATCTAGCAAATTAAACAAAATAGTAAACTATATACACTATTTACATTTGACCTGAGATTAGATAATAAACCAATCAAGACAGTTATATATGAAGATTAAACAAATATTTTCTTCTTTCATTCTTTTCACTTAAGAAGAGCTGGAAACTGTTTTTAATGTCTCAATAACAGATATCTTCTTCCATGTATTATTGTTCCAAGACATAGGAAAGATCCTTAGTTCTTTGACTCTAATTTCAAATAATGTTGTATCATTCAATAGTTTTAAGAAGTCTTCAAAAGATGGTTCAGTGCTGGTTTTCCATTTTCTAGATATACACTTCCAAGTGACTGCTAGTATAGTCCATAATAAATATAAATACTTTTTATTAATTTCAGTTGTTTCATTAATATTTAATAAAATCAAAAATTTGGTTAATAAGAATGTATTTAAAAATATGGCTTGCAAAAAATTATTAATGTCTGCCCAAAAGTTTTTGACTTTACTGCAATCATGAAATATGTGTGTCCAGTCAGCTGTACATACTTGTAAACATCTCCAGCATGTAACATTGTTAGACAAACCAAATTTGGTTAGTTTATTGGGTGTATAGAATGATCTATGCAGAAACCTCCATGTATAAATTCTCCAAAATTTTACATTGAATGTTAGTTTGATAGAATGTAAAAAATGTGACTTGTTTCCCTCAGAAAGATATATTGAATGTCCTTTAGTGATGAAATTCCAATAATTCTTCTGGATTCTAACTTTATAATTTATTAATAATTTATATAGCATGTAAGTTATATTCCTCGATTGTGATTTTCATAAATAACTTCACACAACTATTTTATAAATTTAGGTCTGTCTTTAAAGGAATAATTATTAACTGTTCTGCAGAGATCATGTGAATAAATCAATACACTTTGAAGAACTAGCCAGTCAGAAGAAGAGAGGTCACATGAACTTATTATATCTAGACTATCAACAACTTTCAGATTATTAATACAGTGTTGCCAGCAGATGAAATTATGTTTCCCATTTTATAAGAACATTCCTATGTATTTTATTAAAGAAGTTTTTTTGTGGAGCTAAATAGTATTATTAAGTCCATCCTAATTTTAACATCTGTATTAGCATTAATGAATCTTCTAAATATTTCAAAAATATGATTTATAAGTTTTAATTTTGTAAGTCTTACTACATTATATTGAATGCCTATACATAAAATATGCAATAATATATTATTTTGAATATCTAATTTGTGATTTTTTTATTATGGAATTTTCATTTAAAAGAATAGTAGTGTTTAAAGTTTTCCAATTAGAAGAGTAATTTGGATCTACCCAATTTATAATGATTCTAAAAATAAAAGCTTTAATATAAGTCTCTATGTCTGGAAATTTAATCTTCCCCTGTTCCCATGGTCTGATATGATGCATATGTACTATTTTATTTCTATTTGGGTACCAAAGAAATTTTAATAGAAGTGTATTTATTTCTTTTAAGAAGTATTTATCTGATATCTTCGGTATGTCTTGTGCTATATATAGAATTTTTGGTAACATTACCATTTTTATTAGTTGTAATCAGTCTTCAATGGTTAAATAAATTTTATTCCACTTTTATATATAGGCTTTCAAAATTGTTATAATGTTATTATAATTTACAGCTAAGATTTCATCAATATTTTTACATAAGACAATGCCTAAATAATTTAAGTTGGAGACATGTTTTCCAATTATATTGTTTCCATCTACTTTCAACTCATGTTTTTATTTAATATTATGAAGATGGATTTTATTGAAATGAAGACCTGAAATTGAGTAGAATTTTTTAACTTATATATCTAGCTCTTTTACAGATTCTTTTGAGATGGATAAGGTAAGGAGTATGTCATCGCATATAACATAATTTTAGAGTTGTATTGTCATGTATGTCAATACCCTTTATTTTAGCATTGGAGCATATTGAGGCGGCAAATAATTTGATAGCTAATGCAAATAGAATGGGAGACATAAGACAACTTTGTTTTTTACCTTTCATTAACATTATAGGCTTAGAAGTGTACGGTCCTACTTTAACATATGCTAAGTTATTTTTATAAATATTTTTTATCAATGAGATAAAAGATTGAGGAAATTCATAGAGTTCTAATATTTTAAATAGATAGTCCCAATTTAATGAAGCAAATGCTTTTTCTATATCTAATGCTATTAGTAAAGCTTCCTGGTTTTCTCTATTTCAAATGTCAGTAATAGTTAATATTCATTGAATATTGTCATAAGTTCATCTATTATATATGAAACCTGTTTGACCTTCATTTATGATATGAATCATATATTTTTTTCATTCTGTTGACAAAAATAGACATGGAGATCTTATAATCATTATTAAGTAATGATATTGGCCTATAGGAACTGCATTGCATAAGGTCTTTGCCTTCTTTTATGATTGGTGTTATTAATGACTATCTCCATGAATGTGGAGTTATGTTTTGTGTTTGAATTTCAAGTAGGGTTTTATGATGAAGTGAAGTTACAGATGCTGGAAAAAATTTATATAGCTGAATTATAATACCATCAGCTCCTGAAGCTTTGCTACTCTTGCTTCCCTTGATAACTTCTGTAACTTCTTTGTGAGACATTTGTTTTTGAATATCTAATTTTAATTTTTCTGGTATTTTCTTAATTATTGTAAAGATTGATTCTAAATTTAAGGAAATAGTATGGGTATTATTAATTCCATAATGTTTAGTATAATGATGTTTAAAAGTGTCAAGACTGTCACTTATACATGATACTTTTTTATTATTTTTCCCCGCATGGAGAATATTTATGATGTTATTTGTTCTAGATTGCCTTTTAACTCTCTTAACTAAATTCTGCATATACTTAGGAGATGTAGAATATGTATTTAATTTAAATTTTTCCAATGACAAATTCGTTTTATGAGTTAGAATTTCAATATATTTTTTATTCAGTTCATCAATTTTTTTTTATTAATAGAAGTGTTTGTAGTGACCATTTTTTGATCTCTGCTAGTTGATTTTGTATATTATGTAATTCAGATTCCCATTCTTTGGATTTATTTTTGAATCATGTAAGAGTTTTGCCGTATATAAAGTCTTTCAAGATGTCCATATCATCACTATATTGATCTCTTCAAAATAATGAGTATCTAAGAAAAAATGTAATTCTGAAACCAGCCATGGTTTAAATGCCTTCAAGTTTGTTATATAGACTGTTATTCTTGTTATATGAGTTTTTTTAAGATTCATTTGAAATTTGAGAATAAGAGAATTATGATTGGACAAAGGGGGAGGACAGATTAAGAAATTAATTATTTTTGTGTTTAGTTCTTGTGATATAAAGATTTAATCAATTCAGGTTTGAGTGTTAAATCAATAGTCTTGATGAAAGAATAATAATGAGCTATTATCTTTAAAGATATATGTGTCAATTAAATTATAATTCTCAGTCCATTTTTTGAGTAATTTTGCTGTAGAAGTGGGACATAAATTTATCTTATTGGTGGTCTGTGAATTATCTAGAATACAATTAAAATCACCACCAATTATCAAGTTACCCTTATAAATTCTGCAAGTGAGATCTAGATGTTTTTAGCGATCCCTGTCCCCATACCAGGAAACCAACATATATTTACTAGGGTCCATATTCTATTATTAAATTTTACTATAACAATCATTATAAGGCCTTCTTTATCTTCATATTTGTAGATGATTTGAGGATTAGTAACATTCTTCATCCATAATATTATTACTCCTCTATTTTTTTGCTTTATGAGTGGGATAATATTACATATTCATTTGGATTCCATATAAATTAATCATTTGTTTTAAAATTGGATTCTTGAAGAAAAATCACCTGCACTTTGTTTAACTAAGTATCTTAATAAATTAGATCTCTTCTGTGGGTTGTTCAAACCATTAGTATTTAAAGAAAGTAGTTATACGTCGATATATTTTTAGTTGGTTTTTAAATTATTTCTATGCAAGTAATACTCAGTACCCTTCTAAAACATTGTGGTTGGATAAATATCTTGTCTTCTCTAGTTATTACGAAAATATTGTTTTTCTTTGAAAAGGTATATATAATAAATTCCAATTCAGGCCAGTAAGAACACAAGTAAAATACAAAAACAATTATATATAACAAAAAATCCAGAATTTTGAAATATTCCCTATCTCACATGGAATGACAAGCATTCCTAATCCAGTAAATAAAAAAAGCAATCTACCAGATTAACCTTCATATCTTAGCTACAGAAAAGCTACCATTTAGTGCCATAATGATTTTGGTAGAGATTTTTAATTTTGAGTAAGTATATCAACATTTAACTATATGTATTAATCAGTTATAAATATCATATTTTAAAACATATTTGGAATAAATTGTTTATGTATTTCAAATATTTCATCGCTTTTCAAGTGGAAAGTTTTCACTATGTACAATCAAAGAATTAAATACAATCTAACTATCTAAGAATTACTGTACAAACAACATAACTCTTTGTAAACTTACTATTATTAATTACAAAAATTTTATATAATTTCCCCCACTCTTTTCCCATCTCATATATGTGTTTTAGAGATGGTAAGTTATTACTAATTATATCTTGTATGAATGTTCCCGTGTAAATGTCATCTATCCATATTAGCTTTCATATAATATCATATTTTGAAAATAAAATTCTTAAAACTTTAAATCATTTCATGTTAGTCTTATCATTATACTATATGATGCTATATGTCAGATAATGCATGTACATACAATATTTCTGTATATACACTCCTTTTTAATAAGATTTCCAATTCTATATATTAGTAGATATATTCAAACATGTAGTCATCTAATGGCTGAGTATGTATATCTAAGTAATATTTCTTGTTGTATATATACATTGACAAACATTTCACTTCACAAGTATGCCTATATCAAAAGACATAAATGTTACATTTCATTAAATAACCTTCCTAAATTTACTGAAGTGTTTTGTACTAAGTTGCTTGTTACAAATAGAATAAATATATATCCGGAAGGAAGAGTAGGAGAAAGAAAGTAACAGAAAGGAGAGAAGAAAAGAAAGAAAGGAAAGGAAGAGTAAGAAAGAGACAACATAAACTTAATTGTACATACATTTTTGGATTTCTTTAGTATATATTTCACACTTTAGTAGATTCTTTGAGAGCATTTGTAATTACAATATTTTTTTTGTTTCGGTTCTTTGATTCTTTTTCTTCACATCAGTACAAGAAATTTTTCAGGAGATCTTTTCAATGTAGAAGGAGAAGATGTCCAGTCCATTTCTTCTGAAATTGTAATTGTATTGTATTTTTGATGAAGGAAGATGCTTCTTCTATATTATTGAAGGTCCGCATTTCATTTGACTGGAAAATCTTGATTTTTGCAGGATATGTAAGATGAGCTTTTATTTTGTTTTGTTTAAGTAGTTTCACAAGTGGCCATGTTTTTTTCCTCATGTCTAGGAGAATAGTCATTATCAAATCTAATTTGATGTTTGTATTTTAAAGGGCTTTTCCTCCATGCTGATTTAAGTACAAGTTCTTTGTCCATGTATAATAAAAATGTTACTACAATTGATCATGGAGAAGCAATATGTGAGGAAGGTATAGGCTTTCCCATGGCTCTATGAGCCCTTTCTATGCCACTGGATAAGCCTTTTTTAAGTTAAAAATTTCAGGAAGCCAGGAATTTAAGAATAAAATAATGTCCTCACTTTCAGTTCTTTCTGGGAGACCAAATATTCTGATGTTTGTTCGTCTTTCTCTATTCTCTAGGTCATCTACCTTGTTGATTAGCCAGTTGTTTTGCTGCAAAAGAAATTCACTTAGATTTTCCTCTTCTTTTAATCTCCCATCTATGTCACAAAGAGAAGTTTCAATGTCCAATAATTTTGTCTGTTACTGTTGTAGTAATTCTTTGAAGACATCAGTTTGTGTTTGGCAATTTTCTCTTAGATTTTCAAGATTGTCTTTAAATCCATCCATTTTCAAGGATAGCTCTTGTAATGTGGAATACGTTAACTGAGTTTCTTTTCTCAATGTGGTATCAGAGTGTGAGTTCTTTGAGCTGCTCATTTCCATGAAGTAATAATAATCTCCAAATTGCTTTGACAGGAAAATATTGGTGAAATGTTACTAAAGTTGGTATGCTGACGAAACAAAGGTTATTAATAATATTTGTTTGTTTTTTGTTCGATGAAAATAATTATTTCCCTGTTTTTTAGGATATTTTTGTGGAGCTCTAAAAAGTGCTGCTATCAGTTGGCCATCTAGGCTCTTCCCACCAAATTTGTCTTTTGATGCACAGGCTGACTAATTTCAAAGTGCAACTAACAGTTAGAAAAAGTATGTTTTTGGTAAATACTAATTATAAAACTTTCATGAACTGCATCCTAATGAATTAAACTGTTCATCGTGGAAGTGTCAATAAAGTGATTATATGTTAATGCAAGCTATTGAGTTCTAGCCTTTCCACAAAATTGACTGCATGAATAGATTTGTAAGAGTGGAACTGCATAAATATCTGCTGATTTCATCAGCTCCAAAAAGTGAACATTTTAAAACATAAGGAGAATAAATCTAATTTCAGAATGAGGTGAGAATGGAAATC
Organism: Protopterus annectens; assembly: GCF_019279795.1. Taxonomy (NCBI): domain Eukaryota; kingdom Metazoa; phylum Chordata; order Ceratodontiformes; family Protopteridae; genus Protopterus; species Protopterus annectens. Next base: position 878,307,872 of record NC_056729.1, read on the forward strand.
TAATCTGAACTAGACAAAAGTCAAACATCATCAGAAAGTGTCAAAAACAAAATATGGAATATAAGGAAAAGGATCAGAAAATAAAAAAAGAAGTGGAAAGTCCCCAAATATAGAGATCTTCTGGAACAACCCCATGCTGATCAAGATTTGACACAGGAATGGCAAAAGAGAAGTGAACCGGGTTCAAAAAATGAAAGGCTAATAATGGCTGCCCAGAATAGTGGGATATGTGCATGCCTTTATTACAAAGTCCATTGAAAAAGTAGGAGATACTTGCAGGTTCTATAAAACAGAACTGGAAACATTTACACATCTCATTGCTGGATATGATACAGCCAAATATGAGGGTCTGCATGCTGAAAGGCACAATAATGTGACAAAACTGTTGCAGTGGGTATGGTGCAAGCAGTACTAAATAGAAGTAATTAAGAAGTATTAGGAAACATACCTACAAAGCATTACTGACATTGATGAAACGTATAACACAAGGGATCACCTACTACCAATTGTTCAAAAAAAAGATGCTTAAAAAAACAGATATGGTAGTCCTAGAAAAAAAATAAGTAGTGATGATCATTGAAATTGGTAAACCCAGCAATTATAGTGTCTTATATACTGAGAAACACAAAGGTTTAAATACTGGGATTTGCAAATAGAAATGAGGCAATATGGAAGGAAGATAAGCAGATAGTTCCACTAGTAGTAGGAGCAACAGGGCTATTAAAAAAGAATTTACAGTCATACTTAAATATACAATCATAACTTGTAACACTCCCATATGAACTTCAGTAAGAGCAATTCTGGGCACATTGCAGGTGCTGAGAAGAACACTCTTGGATAAAATTAAAGACTGAAGCGATACTGACTTCATGAAGTCTACTTAGGAATGGTGTCCATTTCCATCGAGGTATGTAAAAAAAACTAAGCATTTAGAGAACTTAAACTGTCATTGAAAGTAGTAAAAAATTGCTGATCAGAACATCTTAACTGCAAATGGCAAAATTATTAATAAACTAAACTACAGAATGTGCAACATTTTATCAGAAACTATATTTTAAGTTTTAAAGCTGAAAAATGTACATATATCAAAAAGTTCTTTACTGGCATATTCAAGACAGAAGGGAAATTCTATGTATCAAACAATGTTGGCATGTAGTTGCAGAAATACGAAATATAAAGTGTTATTTTAATTTGAGTATTTGAAAAATAACAGTAAAATGATCAACTATATTGGGTCTTTTTATGGGTCTACCTGATAACACTGACATGCCAAAACACCGACAACGAAATAACCGACACAAAAAAAACGACAAAAAAAGAAAGTTCAAAAACACAAAACTTCACATGCCCGACAAACCAAAATCCCGACAATCAACAAAACAAATACCTTTCCCGAAAAACACACACACAACACAAGCACACCAAAAACCTTACAAACCTACATTAAACCTTACATACACAACTATCTATGCACTAACCTTAACCCAAACCCTAACCCTAAGGTCCGTCATTATTGCACGCTTACCTTACCTGCACCCTAACCCTAACTCACTTAACCTGCCCCTAAACCTAAAGTCCGTCACTAGTGCACACTTACCTGACCCACACACTACCCTAACGTCCATCACTATCATACACTTACCTTACCCACACCCTGACCCTAATGTCCATCCCTGTTGCACACTTACCTTATCATGTCGATGTTCTCAGCATCAGGATTCTCAACTGTTGGTCTTCTCCATTTTCGATCTTCAGGTATCAGTGTTCTCATCATTGGCGTTCTGCACTTTCGTCGTTTTCAGATAGACCCCTTTTTACACATGTGAAACCTGGTATCATGAAATTTATTGATAGTATATGAACACAGAAATATTCACAGACTGAAGCTGCTGTCAACCTTAACATTTCTTTTAGTACTTTCTAGAATGTACCTACTAATGCTAATTAAAATGGTGTTATGTCATCAGTAGGAATTACTCAAGTATGCAGCAAACAGCAAATTGAACAGATTGGTTGCAAATCTACATCGCCAGAAGTAAATGAAAATATCTTGCAAACATATGCATTTCTTCACTGAGTCAGGATATTTTTAAGGAGTACATCATATCAAAATACCCCCTTTTATAGTTCCTAATAAGGAAGAGATATTAAATGAACTGAGAATCTATGAATTACTATTATTAAACAGTCTTATCCAACTACATGGGTCAACAGTATGTTTACAGATGTGAAACAAGAAAAGTTGGGAATCTGCATAGATTCTCATTTGGAGAAAGCATTATCTTTTTTTCTAATGGTTGAAGAAATTGTCTCAGCTATATGTAAAGCCAAATAATGTACTGGAGTAGGTGATAACCTAGGATGGTTGTATATTAGGCCAGATTAAACATGTCCAAATCTTTGCATTTTCCATTGGGAAGATATGATTTCTTAGGTTAACCTTTGGTATTTCAACTGCACCAGAAAATTTTCAAAGAGCTGTAAACAGATTCTGGAATGGTGAAGTCAGGAACAACAATGATCTGCTGATATAAGATTATAATAAGCAAGACATAAGATGAGAGTAGTCAAGCTATCAAACTGACAAAGACACTACAATCTGAAACTGAATATGAATAAATGTTAGATTTGTGTGACCATTCTGAAATAGATGAGGCACATTCTAACATAACAGGGCTTAAATTCAGATATGGATAAATTTACAGCCATCACGTTCATGCAGAAGCAGGCTATTAGAAACACCTTGATAAACTTCTAGTAATGACAAAATATTTGGATGTGTTCAACATATATTTAAAAAGTTTCTAGAGTGTTGGAATGGTCACTTGAACAGAATAAGAGCTCTTAAGTTACTGAATAAGCTTGTGATGGAAGCAAACCTCTAATTTATTATTTGAAATATATAAAACAGTTATGCTTTAAACATATTTTAGTCAATATGGTTTGGCTTGGAGTTGTAGTGAAGCAAGAGAACAGATCAGCAATGTATGATTTGAAAAATACATTCATATGTGGAAATTAGACATGCTCAAATTAACTTATTACAACCGAGTACACCTCCGGACATTTCTGCAGTTAACTGCTACTGTGCCTCTAGGCATCAAACATTGCTTGTTCATATTTGCATTAATAATGCCAAAACCATGCTACATATAAGGTATCACAATATTTTATCTTGAGGCATTTATGATGGCAAAAACAATTGTACTGATATTTGATCCCTGTCAATTAGTATTTGTTAGAACTGTAAAGTGATAACGTCATTTTTTTAAAGGACCAAGCTACACCTACTTGGAGTGAAATGTACACACTCAAAAGAGCTGTACTGGATGGAATGAGTTATGAAGGCTTGGTTAGGAACTGTATGTGGACTTAGGACAAACTATAAGAATGCAGACGGTTAACAGGTGCTAATCAAGTTTGATCATTGATCTTTGCACAGTATTTTTTGAAAGTCATTATACAAAACACTATCTAGGTTGCAAGGAATGCTGTTTAACCTGTAGACATGTGATTTAACAGTTCAGTATAAGCCAGGTAAGCATATGCATATTGCATATTTATTGATTAGTGCTTAGTAAAGTTTAAGATTTTATTAGATAGATTGTTTTTTGATTGTGGTTAGGAGTTGTTTATATACTTTATATGTTACACCTTTAAAGATGCCTCACTTTTGTGTTAGTTATGAAAAAGTCCTTCTAATTTGCAAAGGACAAAAACTCCTAACTTATGTGGAGAAGTTATCATGGAGTTGTACTCAATAAATTTGATTCATCACCAGTGAACTCACTTTTTGACTTCCTGTGGTATGTTCTGTTAGTGCAAAGTTATTTAGTTACCAGTTCAGTTTCTACTCCACTGCCAAGGTTTTTTTTTTCATTTTTTACTATGACAAAAATGCCAAACTGCTTTCTTATCTCAAGAAAGGAGTTAAACCGAATGTGCAGATATAAATTAGTCAGAAAGGGGCTTCTTATAAGCAGATGTGTTAGGTGGCATAACAGAGACAAGCTATTACTTTACCCAAAGGCCACATTCACATAAATACAGAAAGAAAACCTAAGAACAAGTACCCTTAGCATCTTAGAAACACAAAGCACAGGCAGCTCTCACCATGAAATATCCATCTATGAAACACACTAACTCAGTTCAGGCACATAAGATAGACCACCACAAAATCCAATATACTAGACGTAGGTGACTCCTTAGTGAGACACCAGTGCCCCACTCATCATGCTTTGCTAGGACAGAGTCATAGTCAGTTGCCTATCTGCTGCCAGAATTCACCAAAACACATGTACACTGACGTCATATATATATATATATATATATATATATATATATATATATATATATATATATATATATATATCAGACTGGGAGGAAATGGAATACAGTCCTATCTGCTTTTCCAGGAATGGCCTCCATCCCACGAATCTCCCAAGAACAAGCCCTTGTGGAGCTATCTAAGGCCAGGAATACTACTTTTATAGGGCCAGATAACATAACAACAGGCTGCCCGCTCATCAGCTTGAAATAGGATTTGTCAGAACCCCATACAGTGTTTTCTTTTTTTCAGAATCCAAATGGGCTTTGTGCTAGATGAATGAAGGACAGCAACAGACATTCCCTTTCACCAAGATAGGCATCATAGAACCAGGTAATTATAGATCTATAGGCCTGACTAGTTTCATCTGTATGGCTATAGAAAGGGTCATTATAGTATTAATAACCTAGGATATATGTAACCTACAAACTCTCAACTCTAGACATTTCAGATTTGTCAAGGGCAGATCCTATCTACTTTAACCGGTCAACTTTTTTGAAAAGGTTACTGAACTAATGGATGAGGATAAATCAATACCTACTACATATCTAAATCTCTCAAAAGTATTCAACATCATCCCACACTCAGGTGCTCTAAATAAACTCTCCCAGCTAAATGTAAGTCCTTAGGTAACTTATTAGATAGCAACATTTTCTCACAAATAAAATACAGGAAGATATGGTGGGAAGTTCTACCTCCTCCAAAGATTTTTCATTGGAAGTATATCCCAAGGTTCACTGCTTGAGTCACTCCTGTTTAGCATTTACTTCTCGGAGGTCACTGCAAAAGTTATGTGATTTTGGCTTACCAAATTTGCAGATGACTGTAAACTGGTTGCCGTCATAATCCCTTGGGATGATACCAAAATCTTCTAAGAGGGCCTTTCCGAAACAAATGTCTGGTGTTAAAACCATAAACTAAAACCAATTGTCAGGAAATGCATAATCACATCCTTTAAAAAAACATAACTTTCCTGGTACCTATCACATTGACAACACACCCCTGAATGTTGATTCCTTAGTCAGAGATTTTGGAACCTAAATTGACAACCATTTATCCAGTATTGTCAGAAAGTATTTTTTTCACAAAGCTTATATCTAAAGGTATTGCATCCAGGAACAGGGATGTGATCATTCCACTGTACTTGGTTCTCATCAGACTGATCATTGAATGTACTGCCCCATTCAGTATGCACCATTCCAAACTCTTGTCGCAACTGCAACAACTACAATACTTTCTCATGAAAAAAATCAAGGGCAAAAATCTCAAAAAAGTATGCAGATCATCTTAAAGCCATGTCCCTCTCCTTGGTTTTATACAGGTTACTAAGAGACTACCTCTGCCTTATATATAGAGCATCAACAGACCCAAATCTGTCACACCTATTGCACATTCACATGTCCAACTGTAGCATGAACTCCTGCTCATGAGTCCTCAGTCTGTTTTGCAACAAAACTGGAATATGTTAGAGAGATAGGTATATATCACAGAGAACTTCTCTTCTATGGAACTATCTCCCACTCCACATAAAGCAAAGTCAGTATCTTACTCTACAAAAATGTAACTTGGAGAAGTAATGAGAGACCACAAATTTACCCCCAGTTAAGCACACATGTCCCTCATGGATAGGGGCAACATGTAAATGTCCCAAAAAATCATTGTTTTTCCCACTTCTGGATTACTTGTATGCAAATATAAGTGCTACAAACTACCATAGGACTGTAAGGATTAAGATCCTTACAGAACAATAACCCAGAAAGCATTTATGAAGCTATGAACATATATGACTGACAGAACATATCTCCTTCACTTCTGGATTAGATCCAAAACAGACGCAAATCCAGCCCAAAGCAGAAAAGGAAGCAGTGAGAACATGACACCAGTTCAATTTCTACAGGAAGTCTAAGCCCTTCCCCTTTAACTATAAGATCAATTGTTAAATGTATTTGAATCTGTTGTGGAGAGTTTCTCCCCAGGCCTCCACTGAAAATGAAACATTGGATCAGTCAGACTTTCCCAGTTACCAAAGAACAAATAAATAAATAAAAAAAAAACAAAATATGTCCAAATATATGAGTTGAACAGGAAATAACCTAAGCAAATACAGACATTGATAACTGTATTGACTTTAGCAGCCACAACAAGATGTTGGTGATATAGTCAGATTGAATAATGAAATCTGCAAACTCTTACTGGTATTAAGATGGATGTAAAGGAGATATAGCAAATTGAAGCCACACCCCCAGTTCTGTCAAGTATATGACACTGTATCTAGGAGATCCCATGTGGCACAGCAGCTACTTAGTTGGCCCAAAGCTGTTGTCATGCCAGGTCTCTATGCAGAAATCCAGACTGAGAATCCACAACCAATCAGAGATGATCACTGGCCTTTTCATATTAGTCTGACATTTGTATTACACACTCTAGTTGCCACCAGAGGGTGGGACCCAATTATGTTTTACCTATTTAAAAACTTGACTGTTTAACCACAGAAAGAAAAGAGCCACAGCATTTTACCAAAGAATAGCAACAGTGAGAATGATGCCCCACCAAGCCAGTGCTCCTAGGAATGTCCACACTGGCAATCCTCTAATAGCCATCATGACACCTACATAAAATATACAGGCACAGTCAGAGCTGAAAGGTAGTGACTTGCAGTTGTGGAGAATTAGAGTGTAACACTAAGAGGACTGATTTGTCATACTGAATAAAAATGATTGCAGCAGTAATAGTAATCATATTTATAATACAGAATAAGCAAAGTTTGGAGTCAGACAAGAGAAAAAATGCAAAACAAAAAAAGGTAAGTTGGTTGCCAAGTTCACTGAAAAGTAAAATGTTTTCCACCCAGAAGTAGCTGAAATTAATTTCTGAGCAATAGCAACAACTAAAGCTCAATATTCAGCAAAAATTAAAAACAATTGCAAATAGAAAAACAATGTAGAAACTGAAGATTATGCTTAATATCTGTGCTAGACACAAGGTCAAAAAGTACAACATGTTCCCTAAATGTTTATGAGACAGGAAAGGAACTGAAAAAACTCAAGCAAAATGTGTGCTGCAGCAAGGAGGTGAAATGGCTACAATGAAAAGATTCATACAGTTACAAGTCCAGCGACTTTCCACTGAATGAAGTCCACAGCAACTAACTCTTCCAGATGATCTGGTGAGACCTTTTCTAAGCATTACCTGAAGTATTATCACACAAAAATTCAGCTGTAAAAAATGCACAAATAATAAATAAGAGAGCTAGATCAGAGATTCTTCCCTTCATGGATAGCCATTACTTTCAGCTAAAACTTTTATAGGTCACATATCTTATTCAGTCCAACTTCTCTGCCCACATTTGTAATAGAATGTTATCGTCTTACAACAAAGCAGTAAAAAACTTATGGACAAATTCAGATTAACAATAAGCAGCATAATTAACCAAAGTGTAGGACCAAGAAACACATCAGGAACAAGGAATGAATTTGACCTCTAGTTTGATAAGGTAGACTGAGGCCTCCCATCTTTGCACTTGCCCAGCCCTTTTATTGACATCTAACCTGGCTAATGAACAGCAAATAGCAAAGTATGCTAATACACGATTATATAAACTACACATAATTTAGGTTGCTGAATTACATCCTGATAACTACAAAAGATAATTTAAGGGCTGAGTATCATGCAATATCAAGTAAAAGAAAAACGTTTTATTTACCTTTCTAGTGCTCTAGAAGCAAATACACATTTTCTAAAAATAGCAAGAAATCAAAACACAGATAAAACTCATATGTGCAAGAGAAATTGTACTCAAATTTCTCTGTCTCATTAAAAGAACAGAAACCACTTCACTCAAGCTGCTTAAAAAAATCTTTGAGGAAAAACTGCTACCTCAAAAGCTTCAGGATGTCCAACACAACAACCAAGAAGTAGATGAAATAATAAAGCCCTTTTCTCAGCATTACCCATAAATTATACCAAAAGCACTTTACTTGATATTAGTAAAATAACACTATTGGTATGACAATGCTAGAAAACATGTGGGTGGCTGCATGCAGATATTACCAGGGTAGTCATCAGTAAAATATTTATCATGTTCTCTTTGGAGAAGAAATTCTAAATTCCCTGACCCACTGTAAAAACTCCACTCATACCAGATAACGTTAGCAAACCTTCCACCCCTCCTTCAAAATCAGAATCAGCTGGCTTGTAGCAAAATGATATACTGCATTAAGTACTATAGTTTACCTATACATATATATATATATATATATATATATATATATATATATATATATATATATATACTAAACTTAATGAAGTTAGGACTAAACTCATGCTAAAGCTGTCACTTTAACATTGTTTAAAGTGAGCATTGATCACTTTGTCAAGTGTATGCAGTTTATATGTCATGCATTTATCTTTACAGCTGCTACATTTTATTTATAAATTGCAGATGTTTGACAGTCCACCATTAGAATTATAGAAACTACTAACATGTTACGTGGACTAAGCACCAGAAAAAAACAATTCTTAATTTTATATGAGGATAAATCTGAGTTTTATTTGACAACTAACCACAAAACTGTAAACACAGAACAATCTTATAAAACACATCTGTGGTAAAAGTTCACTGACTGCAGTGCAATAAGATGTATAATCCAGGCAGGAAAGATATTGCCAAGCAACAATTTTTGACCAGTACTCAGAGAAATGGTGAGGCATAGATTGGGAAATAATCCTTTTCTATAATGAAGGAAAGCAGCTTAATGTATACTGTCGATGGGAGTGCATGTGTAGAGCTACCTGGGTGGGAAGTAAAGTGTGGCACTGCTTACTACTCCAGAGCTATCCAAAGCTTGGAATGCATACATGTCAATGTAACCCCTGCATCCATTCCATAAAATTAACCGCACAGCAGAAACACAGACATAGAGCCTACAACTGGTGACAATTTTTGGGCAGGAGCAATGTGGCAGATTTATTAACTTAGTGAAGAAAGCATATTCCTCATTTTACTCCCAAGTTATAGAAGCATACCAATGGAAGAAAGTGTCACTTACCTCAGCCAGTTCACCTCACCCAGCACTACGTGAACAGTGGAGTTCGGACTAAATGCCCCAAAATCAGAGACTCCCTACCTCCACTGCTGTACCTTCACATTTCTGAACATATGTCTGAGCCATGCAAATAAGGAATCCTTGGGTAATGCCACAAATCCAGAAGCCAAGTCCCCCCCCAAAAAAAAGTATCCACAAAGCCATGAACTCTCTGACTTTTTTTTTGAGATAAGGAACATTTACAGAAACAGCTTTATAAACAAAACATATTCGAACAACATTATATTCCCTGGTAAGAAAAGCAAGCATGAACTCACATATACTGTATCTCTGGGACACTGCAGCCAGTTCTACTTACTCATTTTTATTAACCAAGGTAGTGCTGAACTCACACAACCCATTTCAGCCATTGCTAGGGCAGTAAATAATGCCAATAGGTGGCAAACATTCTTAACAGTAGATACTATTGTCCTGTTCAAAATGATGTTAAGTAAGATAAACGGTATAATTTTAGCAGTATGTACTATGTGAGATTTTAAAAATGCATTCAAGTAACTGCTAACCTATTTCAGCATGTACAGAAGTGAAGTACAGAGAGAAAGCAAATATACCGAAGTTTGCTGTGGTAAAAAATAATCTCCAACTAAATTAGATGTCTAAACTAATTCACAGTATACATATAATTACAGCTGATAAATAAATACACTTTCTGCAAAGGTGCGTGTGTGTGTGTGTGTGTGTGTGTGTGTGTGTGTGTGTGTGTGTGTGTGTGTGTGTGTGTGTCTGTGTGTGTGCGTCTGTGTGTGTGTGTGTGTGTGTGTGTGTGTGTGTGTGTATACGCATGTGTGTATATACTAAGCTTTTGACTATAGTGTTGCCTCATGGAGCCAGGCTATTGCTGTTATGAATGACCTGTGGCAGCAGACTCATGACACAGCAAGTCACAGGTGGTACTGGTCAAAACTGAATTAAAAAAAAGATATATATAGTTTAAAAGGGCCACTTGGAATTTTGTGGGTGTCCCTATCACTTCAATGAGTACGTGAATATCAAAAGATTACATCGTCGAATATTCATGTACTCGAAGTTTGTGAATTTTTTTTGCAGTACAGTGAAGATCGGGATTTTTGCCCTTTCCTCACTGTAGTGTGGTCTCGGAGTAGGAATATATATTTACCGGGGGGAGTGTGTGTGGGGGTGCATCCACCCACAATAACTTTTTCGAGTACGTGAACATTCAACAATGTAAGCATTTGATATTTACGTACTTGATGAAGGGATATAGATGCATTTTGTGGCACCCTGTTATTTCATTTCAAACTGTAGTATTTTCTAGCAAATACTAGTCAGCTGAGAGATATGATACTATAAAATGTAGGTTGTGAATTACAAAACAGTTACTGCCATAGAAATCTATTGGAAAAATTATATCAATCAAAATGTCAATATTAGCAGTACCAGAAAATCAATGTTTTAAACTTCAAAAAGTCATCAGACATGAAAGTAACAAGGAAATGTAAAATTTCTAGTGATAAAATATCAATGATGAGAAAATTAAGGTTAGAGCACTGTAAAACAAAGACCTGATGGCTGTATGGATGATGGCCTCACCCCACCACAAAAAGATGGGTCTGTTTGATTATGTGAGAGAAGATGGTTAGCTGGGAGAGGGGATAAAATGATTCAAATAATACATTATTCATTAAGAATGCAGGGCTCCTAGTAGCCATGATCAAAAATAAATATAGCTTTTATGTTTCCTTGATGGTCAGTAGCATTTCTGGCAATGCATAGATAATGGGGAGAAGTCAAAGCCTGTAAGTGGCATTGGGACCTTCTGAAGGAAAGTGCAAAATGTGTCATCAGATAATTGCGATATGCCTACTTTCTCATCAGCTGGTTTAATGCCACTGTCTCTCCTTGTTTTATACAGCTCTTAGGGCTGCAAACTCCACAGTCTTTGGGCTGAAGTCATAGTTCTTGTTGCAAAAATGGAAGGCAGCAATATCATTCCTATACATTCATTGTAAGAAAATCAAAAAAAAAAAAAAATACTGTAAAATACAGCCATAGGAAGTCAGTTATGTTTAAAAAAGCCATAGCATATTATGTTGAGTACTTTTGACTTTATTTCAACAGACATAATCATATAAACTAGCCTGGAGTTAGGGTCCACACACTCCTTTGTCGAGATCCACCATTTATTATTCTAATATTCCTCTGTGTGCGTGTGTGTGTGCGCGCATGCGTGTGTGCGTGTGTGAGCATGGGGGGTAGAGTTCATTACAGCAGAAGTCTATGCCTCTCATAACTATATATCTTGTCATGCTTGTAGGACTACAGGACTGACATTCTCCAAAGTTTGGTAATAAGGACACATACACACGCACACGCACACACACACACACACACACACACACACACACACACACACACACACACACACATGCATGCATGCAGCCACATAGGCCTTGATGTGCTTGTCACCATGTCTGTCGTGTCAAGCACCAGCACTACTGCCACATCATTGTTGCCCACTTCACCTGCTTCTCCTTTGGACACACCCAATACGCCTGCTCTGTTTCTTGACCTATGTAAGCTGTAGGTCACAACAGGTCTTCATGGTGCCTGATCCTGCACAGCTATACATCCTTTCCACATATATATATGCATGGCCTGATCCACCACTATGCAGCCAAGTAATGTGTGCCCTTGAGCTGTGGCCCCCACTGCTGAGCTGTAGGGTTGTAGTATGCTAGGGTATTTTTACTATATTCTGTTCTGCACTGGCTCTATCATACAAAGTGTGGTGTGTGCACTCTGTGTACATGAACAGGTGGAGTGGAGTGTGCATGATGCCCATGGAGCTGATGTTGTCTCCACAGTCCATGTCTCACATTCTATACATGGTGTGACACATCAAAACTGGCCCAGTAATCAAGGAGCCTCAGTCCTCACCACTAATACCAGTAGAGACATGCACGTTGGGAGGATGACAAGTACGCACACAGTACAGTACAATTTCCCTTAAGAGCACACAGAGATCACAGTCAGTCTGGGGTTGGTTTTTCTCTCTCTCTCTCTCCAAATGCTCAATAAGACTCCGCACTGGCACAGCTATAGGGTTAAGATCTCAGCAGAGTGGTCAAGCAAAAACCTCCAGCACCCTCTCTGTCCAACCAGTGCTCTGTGTCCCTGCCCAAGTAGCTGACACACACTTTAAGATTTGATTTATATACAAATACACAGACACTCCTGTTGAAGACTGGCACAGGTTTACTAGCTATGCTCCCTTCTCTCCAGACTATAAGGTAGTACCAGCTGCCACCAACCACCCTTTATCGGCTACTATAAGGCCCTGCAGAAAGGATGACCGATTCTACTGTGTAATGTTACTGTTATCCAAATGGTAAGTGTGTCCAAGACTAAGGCTGCTTAGGAATGGCCTATACAGTGTCACCAAATACATATGCAAGTACTCTAAGAACTTAAATATCTCTAAACAATCCAGCCACAATTAAAAGGTTTAAATATATTTAATAATAAATAATAAAAGCACAAGACAATACTCAGTAATCAACACAGTGACAACAGAGTTCAGAATCACATGAAATATTTTAAAACAAGTTTGCAGAACAGTCTCTGATAAATACAGAAAAAAATCTAAACTAATCTTATTATATTCCTATCTAACTCTAAGAGAGATACTATATCTAAATCGTACTTACAGAGCCAGGCCAAATACAAGTGCTGAATTAGAGGATGTTTCTAGGTCCAAAGATAAATACAAAATGCACAGACGCTCTCTGAGAGATAATTCTTAAATTAATAATACACATTACTGCTGGGTTAGCTGGATGACACCACTATTTGACACTTCTGTCTTCAGTTCCCAGGTTAACAGAAATTTAACATTTTAGCACCTCTGTGTCAAAAATTATTATCTCTTAGAAGTTCGACTGGAACTGGAAGTCATAAAACAGTTACACACTTTTACCTTTGAAACTTGTAATTACTTCTGTTTCCTGACAATAGAAAGAATTTCTAGCTGCAGACATTCTTTTTCCTAGTTGAGATAAACACTAATGTAAACATTTCACTTATTTTCTTAGTGTTTGCAAGTTAATTCTGTTTTTTTCCAGTAGGGTGCACTGTGGTTATTTGTAAAACAAGCATACAAACCCCATATTACTCTTCACAAATAAAGAATTACTAACAAAATTCCAGCTAGCTGGGCTGGCAGCCTTCACAATTCACCCCCCCCCCCCCAAGAGAACTCATGCTAGTTTTTCAAGTGACCGTTGAGAAACATTCCTTGAGAAGGTTAAGCCTATCTGGGAATACCTTACCCCATTCCCTATCTTGAGACCCCATTTGGGTTGGCATTGCTAATCCCACTGTGGTACTGCACTGTCATATCATATGCTTGCAATCCTAGGCTCCACCTTAGTAACTTAGCATTTTGCTGGCTGGCTTGATGTAACCATGTTAGGGGATAGTGGTCTGTAACTACAGTGAATTTTCTTCCATACAGATAAGGCTAAAGTTTCTGCATTGCCCACACTATGGCTAGACATTCCTTTTCTACAGCTGCATAACATTCCTCCCTGGGTTGGAGCCTATGACTGAAATAAACCACTGGGTGTTCTTCTCCCTCTGAACAAATCTGGCTAAGGACAGCTCCCACTCCATGGTTTGAAGATCTACCTGCAAAACAAATTCTTTCCTGTAATCTGGACTGGCTAACACAGGGAGTTCTCCAAAAGCCCCTTTAAGCTTCTGGAATGCTTGCTCACATGCTGGGGTCCACATTACCTTATCTGGCCTGTTTTTCCTTGTCAGGTCTGTGAGGGGAGCAGTTATGGTACTATAACTGAGGATAAACTTTCTGTAGTACCCTGCTGTCCTTAAAAATGCCCTTACCTGGTTTTTGGTAATAGGTGCAGGCCATGCCTGAATGGCTTCCACTTTGGCAGGTTCTGGCCTGATCTTACCACTCACCACTCTGTGTCCTAGGTAGGAGACCTCTGCCATACCCACCTGACATTTGCTAGGCTTAATGGTTACCCCTGCCATATGTAGTCTACTTAGCACATCCCTGACATGCTGAAGGTCTCTTGCCAGGAATGGCTGTAGATGGCAATATCATATAGGTAAGCAAGGGCAAATCTCCTGCTCCTGCTAGGATATGATCTGCTAGCCTCTGGAAAGTCACTGGGGCATTTTTCATCCCAAGAGGCATCTTTGTGAACTCATACAAGTCAAAAAGGGTCACAAAGGCTGACCTCTCTCTCTAGCACTGGGAGTCAAGGGTTCCTGCAAGTAACCCTTGGCAAGATCAATGGTGGTAAGATACTTAGACCAACCTAGCTGCTCTAGGGTGTCATCTGTCCTACGCATGGGGTAAACACCTGACGCTAAGTGACTATTTAATTTCCTGTAGTCCACACAGAACCTGGTGCTGTCATCCTTCTTTGGTACCACCACCACTGGGGAGGCACAGGGACTGCTGGACTCCTGAATTACTCCTAGTTCCTACATTTCATGTATCTCCTCTCTCAGAGTCTGTTTCACTCTCTCAGGCACCCTATAAGGGACCTGCTTAATAGGTCTTTGGGGTCCTGTATCCACATGATGCTGCACCAGGTGGGTGCACCCTTGTTTTCCAGTGAATATGTCCCCAAACTCCTGTAACACTGCTCAGATTTCTCAAACCTGGGTAGGGAATAGCTGCCATGACATTGCCACCCCTTTCACTGAGGTATCAGGCAGACCCTCACTGATGAGATCAGTCACCAGATCTCCCTCAGACTCCTCCTGCAATCCACTGCAAATACTCAGCACAAGGGTCTCCCTATCATGTTAAGGTTTCATTATGTTAACATGGTACAATTTGTGCTCCTGTCTCTTGCCTCCCAAGCTGCCTGCAGCTTATTGTCTCTCCCAGGAATAAGAACCATTACCTGCTACTCTACAGCATACTCTCTAGCTCAAACATTCCTGTCATATCAGACCTTTTTCTGCTGTTGGGCTTCTGCCAGCTTCTCTTGGGCCAAGCCCATGAGTTCCCTTAGCCTTGTCCTGAGGTTTAGAACATATGCCACAACAGAATCCTTGTGGGATTCACACTCACCCTCTCACTCATTTTGAATTAAATCTAGAGGTCCCCCCACCCTATCCCCATACAACAAATCAAAGGGTGAAAAACCTGTGGATTCCTGGGGAATCTCTCTGTAAGCAAACACCAAATGGGGCAAATATTTGTCCATCTCCCACTTAAACTGGTCTGCAAATGCCTGTAGCATGGTCTTGAGTGTAGAGTTTAACCTCACACCAAGACCATTAGTCTAGGGATGGTAGGGGGTGGTCTTTAGGTGCTTTACCCCACAGTACTTCCACAGACAAGCCAGCAGGTCTGACATGAAATTGGCACCTCTGTCAGTTGGTATTTCTTTTGGGAAACCTACCCTGCTGAAAATCTTTAACAAAGCATTTGCAACCTTTTTTGCCTCAGTAGAGGACAGAGTCACTGCCTCAGGTTATCTGGTAGCATAATCTACTACCACTAGGATATACCTTTTCCCTATGGAGCTTGGGGTACTCAGAGGCCCCACAATATCCATGGCTACCCCCTGAAATGGCTCCTCAATCACAGGCAAAGTCATCAAAGGAGCTTTCACCTATCTCCTGCCTTGCCTACCTTTTGGCACTGCTCACAGGTCCTGCAGTACCCTGTTACATCTCTGGAAATCCCAGGCCATTAAAGGTTCTGCATAATACGTCTCTTTGTACATTTTATGCCCATATGACCTGCAAAGGGAATATCATGGGCTATGCCTAGAAGTGCAAATGGTACGCTCTGGGCACAACCAACTGCTGTATTCTCTCATCCTATAGCCCTCCCTTAGGAGTTCAGTCTCTATACAGTAACCCTTTGTCCCAGTATATAGATTCCCCCTTCCCTTGAAAATTAGGTGGCTCATTAGCTACCTCTCTCAGGTGTTGTAATGTAGGGTCTGTCAGCTGAGTCTCAACTCTTTCTTTGTAGCCCTTCCCAGCTCCCATTCCACAGGAAATCTGGCATCATCTGACAGTGGTGCCTCATTGTTAGCCTGGGTACTACTACCCACCTCTGACCTTGCAGTCACTCTGTCCAAGGGAACATCAGTACCCACAAGTAGCTGTGGCTCACCTACTGTCTCACTGCTACAGGGTAACTTCCTACCTGAAGTAACCACCTCACCAGTCCTGGCTGCAAGTGTGTGGTCTGTCTGGGTCTTCCCCAGGCTAACAGACCCACATGCTTGTCTCCAAGCCTGACTGCGTGTAACTGCATGAACACACGGTACTGCATTACCAAAATCATTCCCTATCAGGACATCTGAAAGGTGTCAGTTTGGTACCCTTGTTGTCTCGAGACAACCTACTGTTGGCATTTTGTCATTCCCACTTACTGGTTTTCCCACCTTTTGCTGCCCACCTTGCTTCTGTGGACATCTATATGCTGGAAAAAACAAAAAATACAAAGAAAAAAACTAGCTCAAAAAACAGAAAGCCAAACAGGGCAGCTAAAATCCCCACTGAAGTTGCATAATGCTTATTCAAGCCAAAAAATCAATCCAGAAGTAGTCCAAGTGCAAAATAGGGCAGCTAAGATCCTCACTGAAGTAGCAGAATACTTATTCAAGCCAAAACATTGATCCAGAAATAGTCCAAGTGCAAAACACAGCATTATTAAATCCACATAAAACAGATAAGCACTTTCGTCCCAGAACACTAGAACTTTATCAGATACAATAAAATTGTAAAGTCCCCCTTATAAAGACATGTGGAAGGCATCATAATTATGAAATGAAAGAAGACACATACCCTTAAAGACATAACATTAAAATGCAGTAAAACAGTTGTATGAAATAAATATGCTATATAAAATAGTTTGTTCACTATTAAAACAGAATATAAATATGTAAAAATGTATAAATTGCAGTATTCAAAAGTGTTTATAAAAAAATGTTTAAATATATAATGCCATGTAATTTATCTGTTGAATGCTTTGAGCTTTAAAAGGGAGCTGATTGAAATATTTTCATTTAATCCTGGCCTGTTACCTGCACCAAAGTTTAACTGCCAGTAACGTTCTCTCTTTTCTAAGAGTATGGACCAGGTTCCACCTCTAATGTCTGTCCTTATATTGTCTATTACAAAAAAAATTAAATGTATGTTCTTCATTGTCCAATATGTGTTTGCTCAAGGCATTGGTTAACTTTTTTTTTTTTTTTATCTCATAGAGGTGCTCATAAATGCAATTTTTTTAGTTTCCTGTCAGTTTTACCAATATAAAAACAGCAACATTGGTTACAAACAGCACAATAAATCACTCTTTCAGTGTTACAGTTACATCTATGATGAATTTTAAAATTAATATTGTTGATGTTAAAAGTGTCCCCTTCGTTAATGTATTTACAAAAGTGGCACATACGGCATTTGTTCATATATCCAAGTCCACTTTGATTTGTTTCAAATACATTTATTAGGTTCCTACCCTTCTTATAAACTATGATTGGAACTGTATCAATGAAGGGTCTAATAGCTTTATCTTGTTTTAGGATAGAACAATTCTTATTAAGTATTTGTTTTATTGCAATGCTGTCTGAAGAAAAGACATTTATTAAGGGAGTCCTGTAGTCACTAATACCTGAAGTAGTGGCTTGAATGGTAATGTCATTATTGGTGTTAGCGCTCTGGTGTCCTAAATCTTCTCCTGGCAATGATAGATGGAAAGCCCTTTCTCTTTTATTAACAACTTCAAGTAAAATCTCCATGACGAAACTAACAGGATATCCTCTTTTCAGAAACATATACTTGAGTGTATCACATTCAGACAAAAAAATCTTCCATAATAGACACCATCCGTGCAACATGCACAAATTGCCCCTTCACTATAGCCTTCTTCTGTTTCAGTGGATGGGAACTTGAATAGTGAAATAAAGAATTTGAATATGTCTCTTTTCTGAAGATTTTTGACATAAATTTCTTATTTTGATAATTCTTAACAAGGAAAATGTCAAGGAAGGAAATTTCATCTCAATGATGTGCATAAGTAAACTTTAAAAATTCTGTGGTGGAATTAATATAAGTAATAAATTCATTAATTAATAACTCAGGTCCATCCCATAAAATAAAGATATCATCCAGATATTGAGTATAGCATTTGATGTAACCATAGAAACTCAAGGGAAAAAGGAATTTCTTCTCTCACTGTGTCACAACTATATTGGCATGCAGACCACCACATGCTGACCCCAAAGTTACTCCTTCTTGTTGTAGAAATATTTTGTTCTTAAAAAGAATGAAATTGTTTTTAAGCACATTTTCCATGAGGTGAGTGTACAGTAAAACATCAAAATGACCAACTTTCTTTGCATAAAGGAACTCACTGAACCAGTCAAGACCAATACTGTGAGGAATAACTGAGTAAAGGTCTTTTATGCAGATAACTGGCCAGGATTAAATGAAAATATTTCAATCAGCTCCCTTTTAAAGCTCAAAGCATTAGACAGATAAATTACATGGTATTATATATTTTAAAATTATTATTTTTTGATAAACACTTTTTAATACTGTAATTTAGTTTAAACACTTTTACATATTTATATTCCATTTTAATAGTGAACAAACTATTTTATATAGCATATTTATTTCATACAACTATTTTACTGCATTTTAATGTTATGTCTTTAAGGGGTGTGTCTTCTTTCATTTCGTGATTATGATGCCTTCCACATGTCTTTATAAGGGGGAATTTACAATTTTATTGTATCTGATAAAGTTCTAGTGATCTGGGACGAAAGCGCTTATCTGTTTTATGTGGATTTAATAAAGCTATATTTTGCACTTGGACTATTTCTGGATCGATTTTGTGGACTTGAATAAGCATTCTGCTACTTCACTGAGGATTTTAGCTGCCCTGTTTTGCACTTGGACTACTCCTGGATTGATGTTTTGACATCTGTATGCTACATAGCCCTACTGGTTGCATTTAAACATTTATCTTTAGGTCCTGGAAGTATACCTGGACTAGTGGCTTCACCTGCTACTGACAGACTCTGTTGGGACAGTCTGGGGTGCCCACCATTGGGTACCTTAGACCTATGAGCAGCATTGTGTGTCCCTTTCCTGTGCAGTGATACCCTGCTTGCTAGGTATGCGTCTACCATCTTCCCCCACTCAGTAGTGCATTGTCTATCAGCTAACTAGAACCTCATGTCCTCAGGCAAAGTGCTAAGGGCTTGTTCCCTCAGCAAAAGGTCTGTCAGCCCTTCAAAAGTGGTGACCTGACATCCACTCACCCACCAATGAAGATAAGTGCTTAGTTCAGCAACATATTCATGCACACTTTCATCTGCCTTGCATCTATGCTCACAAAACGTTTTACTATAAGCTTCAAGTGTTAACTTAAAATAAATTATATCAAACAAATCTTTACATTATAATTCAAGCAGTCATTATCAGACAGTTTGGAAACAACAGTTACAGCTTTACCATGGAGTAAGGAGGTCAGGAACCATACCCAGAGCTCTTGGTCAACGTCATATTGTTTACATACCCACTCAAACATATGAATGAAACTATCAAAATTATCCCTCTCTGTAAATTGTGGAAGAAATTTACTGACCTTTGTTGCTTCTGGGGCTCAGTTGCTTCCTTCTCCATTGCCTGCATGACTCTGGCAAAGAGTCAGCATCTCCTTTTCATGTTGCCTCCACCTCTCCTTCTCCCCACTGTCCAGGGATTGCAGTTTCTCATTTTCCTCATTCTCTCTGCTGCTTCTATTTCCAAATGCTTGGCCTCCAACTCAAGTCTCTTTAACTGCAGATGGATTTTTAAGTCCTCTGTGGAAAGGGTGAGTTGTCCATTTTCTGAGTGTTGTACATCTCCACAGCCAGTCTGATTGTCCCCCTGGTTCCTATTCTCTGATGAAGCTGAGACTAAAGCTGCAATCATGCCTGCTTTAGTCAGGATGGCATACACCAGTCATTTAGCCTGGCACATCTCAGTCCACTGGCTCCTTCTCAGCTTGCCATACTCCTCTGATGTAATGTTTGCCAGTTCTTCCTGACTAACTAAGCTAACAAAAGAAATAAAACAATTGTGATATGAACTCTGAATGTTCACTGCGTGGCTGATTTACAGTGCAAAAACACCTTCAGTGATAACTGTACACAAGCTACAGGAACTCAATATCCACACCACTACAAGGCAATTAATATGTGATGTGGCTATCTCACCACTGCCAAACAATTAATATATGATGCCCCTGCACTAACCCAGTAATCAAGGAGTCTCAATCCTCACCACTAACACCAGTGAGGGACATGAACATTGGGAGGATGACAAGTACACACACAGTAAAGTACAATTTCCCTTAAGAACACACAGAGATCACAGTCACTCTGAGGCTGATTTCTATCTCTCCAAATCCCCAGTAAGACTCCCTACTGCCACAGCTACAGGGTTAAGATCTCAGCTGAGCAGTCAGGCCAAATCCTGCAGAGCCCTGTCTGTCCAAACAGTGCTTTACGCACACAAACAAACACACACACACATACACACGTGCACACACACACACACACACACACACACACACACACACACACACACACACACACACACACTTTGAGATATGATTTAAATAAAAATACATAGACACTTCTGGGGAAGGCTGGCACGGGATTACTAGCTATGCCCCCTTCTCTCTAGACCATAATATATTACTAGCTGCCACCAACCACCATTTATTAGCTACTATAAGGCCCCTTCCAAAGGGTGACCAATTCTACTGTGTGATGTTACTGTTATCCAAATGGTAAGTGTGTCCAAGACTAAGGCTATTTAGGAATATCCTAGATAGTATCACCAAATACATATGCAAGTACCCTCAGAGCTTAAATATCTCTAACAAACCAGCCACAAGTAAATGGTTTAAATATATTTAATAATAAATAAAAGCACAAGACAAAACTCAATACTCAACACAGTGACAACAGAGTTCAGAACTACAGGAAATATTTTAAAACAACATTACAGGACAGTCTCACATAAATACAGAAAACATCTAAACTAAGCTTACTATATTCCTATCTAAGTCTAAGAGAGATGCTATACCTAAATCTTACTTACAAAGCCAGGGAAGTGCAAGTGCTGAATGAGAGGATGTATTTAGGTCCAAAGACAAATACAAAATGCACAGATTCTCTCTGAGAGATAGTTCTTAAATTAATAATGCACATTACTGCTGGGTTAGCTGGATGACATCACTATTTGACACTTTCTTCCTTCAGTTCCTAGGCTAACAAAAACTTAAAATTTTAGCACCTCTGTGTCAAAAATAATTATCCCTTAGAAGGTCACCTGGAATTGGAAGTCATAAAACAGTTGCACACTTTTGCCTTTGAAACCTGTAATTATTTCTCTTTGTAGACAATAGAAAGAATTTCTAGCTGCAGATATTATGTCCCCTAGCTGAGATAAACACCATTGCAAGCAATTCACTTATTTTCTTAGAGTTTGCAAGTTAACTCTGTTATTTTCCAGTAGGATACACTGTGGTTACATTATTGAAGCTCAGCACATAACATAACATACAGTTTAACATAACATATAATTTCCTTACATTTGTAAGACAAGCATACAAACTATATTACTATTCACAAATAGCAGAATTATTTACAAAATTCCAGCTAGCTGGGCTGGCAACCTTCACACTCACCCCTAGCACCAGTGGAGGACTTACATTGGGAGGATAACAAGTCACACACGCACACACACACACACACACACACACACACACACACACACACACACACACACACACACACACACACACACACATTATTTACAAATGCAGCTCTCTGCATCAAGTGCAGTTTCCGTTAAGAGCACCCAGAGATCACAGTCAGTCTGGGGCTGATTTCTCCCTCTTTCTCCAGATCCCCAATAAGACTCCCCTCTGGCATAGCTATAGACTAGAGATCTCAGCTGAGTGGCCAAGTCAAGACCTCCAGCACCCTCTCTGTCCAACCAGTGCTTTGTGTCCCTGTCCAAGTAGCTGACACACACACTCTTTGAAGTTTGATTTATACACGCATACACACATGGGAAAGGCTGGCACAGGTTCACTAGCTATGGCCTCTTCTGCCCAGACTATAAGGTAGTTATTAATGCCACCAGCCATGTCCTTATCAGCTACTTTAAGGCCATTAACAAATGGTGACCAGTCTCACTGTGTAATGTTACTATTTAATCCAAATGGTAGTTTGACCAAGAGCAAGGCTATTAGGAGTGGCCCACGTTGTCAGTAAATAAATATGCAAGTACTCTCAGAACTTAAACATGGCTCACAAATATCAACCACAATGAAAGGTTTAAATATATTTAATAACAAATAAAAAAAGAACAAGAAAATTCTCAGTAAATAATCTCAGTCACATCACAGTTCAAAATCACAGGAAATATTTAAAACAACATTGCAGGACAGTCTCAAATAAATATAGAAAACATCAAATGTATACTTCACTATATTCCTGACTGAATCTAGGAGAATTACTATACACTAGTTAACTTTACTTACAGAGCAATAAGACAGATGTGTTGAGGGGGTCTTCCATCTGATGCCGTCAGGTCAAAGACAAAATACAAAATGCTCAGTCTTTCTCTCAGGGAGTTCTTAAATGAATATCCCAAATATTACTGCTGGGATACTTGCAGAATGACATCATTTCTTGTCATTTGACTTCAGTTTCCAGGCTCACAACCATTGATTCAGCTGTAGCATTTACCATCTACCTGTGAAAATACATAATCCTCAGATCTTTTGGCAAATGGTGGAAGTCATAAAATAATTTACATTCTTCCGCATTTAAAGACAAAACAAAAAACTTCTTTAATACAGATATTCTGTCTCCTGTTGACTGAAACTGAAAGATAACATCCTTTTATTAAATGGTTATAAAGTAATTTAACTTTTCAGCTATTCTTTTGAAGCTAACCTCCTGTGTTTTGGTTTTCAATGTTAAAATATATACATCTAAACAGTTACAACAGTGTATATACATTTCTGCTCAGTTCTTTACAAAATACCTCTTCAGCACGTATGTACAATATAACATACAGTTCTAATATTGTACATTTGTAAAGCAAGCATATGAATCATGTTGATATTCACAAATTACATACTTGTTTACAAAATTTCTGATAGCTAGGCTGGCAGTATTTCCCTTTGTCACACCCCACCCCTTAAAGACTTAAGCTAGTTTTTCAAGTGACCCTTGAAAAAGGCTGCTTGATAGGCTTCAGCCTATCTGGGAATACACTACCTCATACCCTTTCTTGAGATTTCAGCTGCCTTGGCATTGCTGACCCCAGTACAGTGCTGCACTGTCCTATCATATGCCTGAAATCCTAGGCTCCACCATAATAATTTATGATTGGGCTGGCTGACTCACTGTAGCCATAGATCCCCCTTAAACTCCTCCTGCCTTATACTGAAAATACTTAGCACAAAGGCCTCTCTTTCATCTTAACATACTACAGTTTATGCCCCTGACTCCAGCCTAGCAATTCTAGTATGTAGTTAACATCACTAATCTTTCTTACCACTTTGGAGGGTCCCTCCCAAGCTGCCTGCAAGTTGTGTCTGACAGGAATGAGAACCATAACCTGTTGCGTTACAGTATACTCTCTAGCTGGAGCATTTATGTCATGCCAGACCTGTTTCTGCTATTGGGCTTCTGCCAGGTTCTCCAGGGCCAAGCCCATGTGTTCCTTGAGCCTTGTCCTGAGATTTAGGACATATGCCACAACAGACTCCTTGTGGAATTCATACTCACCCCCCCCCCCCACTCATCATAAATCAAATCTAGTCGTCATCTCACCCTATGCCCATACAGTAAACCAAAGGGTGAAAAACCTGTGGATTTCTGGGGCATCTCTCTGTAAGCAAACAACATATGGGGCAAATTTCTGTTCCACTCCCTCTTAAACTGGTCTACAGTGGCCCATGGCATGGTCTTGAGTGTAGAGTTTAACCTCTTAACAAGACCATTAGTCTGGGGATGGTAAGGGTAGTCTTTAAGTGCTTCACTCCACAGTGCTTCCACAGATAGGCCAGCAGGTCTGACATGAAATTGGCACCTTTGTCAGTCAGTATTTATTTTGGGAAACTTACCCTGCTGAAAATCAGTATCAAAGCATATGCCACCTTTTCTGCCTCAATGGAGGATAGGGCCACCGCTTCAGGGTATTTGGTAGCATAGTTTACTAACACTAGGGTATACTTTTTCCCTGTGGATCTTGGGGTACTTAGAGGGCCCACAATGTTCATAGCTATCCTCTAAAATGGCTCCTCAATCACAGGCAAAGGCATCAAAGGAGCTTTCACCTTGTCTTCTGCCTTGCCTACCTTTTGGCACTGCTCACAGGTCCTGCGGTACTCAATTACATTTCTAGAAATCCCAGGCCAATAAAAGTTCTGCATAATATGTCTCTCTGTATGCTTTATGCTCATATGATCTGCAAAGGAAATATCATAGACTATGGCTAGAAGTGCCAGATGGTAGGCTCTGGTCACTACCAACTGCTATATTCTCTCACCCTCTAGCCCTCCCTCAGGGGTCCACTCTCTATACAGTAACCCTCTGTCTCAGTATACAGATTCCCCCTTCCCATGAGAATCAGGTGCCTCACTAGCTGCCTCCCTCAAGCCTTGTAATGTAGGGTTGGAGAGATTAGCCTGTCTCAACTCTCTCTTTGTAATCCTTCCCAGCTCCCCTTCCACAGGAAGTCTAGTATTCTCAACAGTTCTGTCTCACTGCCAGCCTGGGTATTACTACTCACTCTGCCCTTGTAGTCACTCTGTCCAAGGGAACATCAGTACCCACAAACATCTGTAGCTAATTTTCAGTCTCACTGCTACAGGGTAGCCCCCTCTCTGAAATAACCACCACACCAGTCCTGGCTTCAAGTCTGTGGTTTGTCTGGGTCCCTACAGGCCACCAGATGACATGCTTGTCTCCAAGCCTGACTGCGTGTCATTGCATGCACACAAGGTACTGCATTATCAAAAGTATTCCCTATTAGTATATGTGACATGGCTTAATGGTAAATCTCTTTGTCTATATTGCACAGGGTCCTGGGTTTGAGCCTTGCAGAGACTGTTTATTTGGGGTTGGAAGGGTGGCCTAATGGTTAAGGTGTTGCCTTACAATCACAAGGTGCATGGTTTGATTCTCACAAGGGATAATTGGCTAGGCTTAAAATGGCTCGCAAGGGCAGTTAGCTTAGTATGAACCTATGAACCTATAAGAACATCTCCAGGGATATCCTCAAACATGCCTACTTGTTTGCTTCCTTTTCCACCCTCCCAGTCAAGGTGTACCCTAGTCAAAGGCATTTGGAATGGGGTCCCTCCTAAAGTTCTGACTGGAGAAGGCTGCCAAGCAAGTGGTACTCCTCTTTAACCATTGCAGGCTTCACAATGGTTAGGTCAGAGGCTGTGTGTCTCTTAACAGTTGCCTCTTTCTCATCTACTAAATAGGATATAACCACTTGTGGTAGTTTGGTACCCTTGTTGTCTCCAGACAACTCACTACTGGCATTCTGTCATTCCCACTTACTGGCTTTCCCACCTTTTGTTCCCCACCTTGCCTCCGTGAACATCTATATGCTACATGACCCCACTGGTTGCAGTTAAAACATTTAACCCTTGGTCCTGGACATGTACCTGAACTAGTGGCTTCCCCTGCTACTGGTGCACTTTGTTGGGGTGGTCTAGACTGCCCACCATGGGTTCACACAGAATCATGATCAGCACTGGGTATCCCTTTCTTGTGCAGTGATGCCCTGCTTGCTAGGTATAGGTCTCCCTTTTACCCAACTCATCTGCTATGTTACATTCTTTATCCACCAGGTTCTCATGTCCTCAGGCAAAGTGCTAAGGGCTTGTTCCCTCACCAAAAGGTCTGCCAGCCCTTCAAAAGTAGTGATCTGACACTCACTCACCCATCTATGAAAATAAATGCTTAACTCAGCAATATATTCACGCAGACTTTCATCTGCCTTGCATCTATGCTTATGAGATCTTTTTCTATAAGCTTCAGGTGTTAACTTAAAACACTCAAACAATTTTTAACAGTATTATAATTTAAGTAATCATATTCAGATGATTTAGAAATAGCAGTTACAGCATTACCATGGAGTGAAGTGGTCAGGAACCATACCCAGAGCCCTTGGTCAACATTATACTGTTTACATACCCTTTCAAACATATGAATAAAACTATCAAAATTATCACCCTCTGTAAATATTGGGAGAAATTTACTGACCTTTGTTGCTGCTGGTGTTCAGTTACTCCTTGACCCTGATGAAGAGTCAGCATCTCCTTTCCATGTTGCCGCTGCCTCTTATTCTCCTCAGCTTCCACACATCACAGTTTCTCATTTTCCTCAGCCTCCAGACATCTCATCTTCTCATTGTCTTCGGACTCCAGGCATCTCAGTCTCTCTACTGATTCTATTTCAAAATGTTTGGCCTCCAGTTCAAGTCTCTTTAACTCCAGAGGGATTTTAAGTCCTCCGTGGAAAGGCTGAACTGTCCATTTTCAGAGAGTTGTACATCCCCAAGGCCAGTCTGATTGTCCTCTTGGTTGCTGGTCTGTGATTTAGCTATAACTAAGGCTGCAATCATTTCTGCTTTAGTCAGGTTGGCATGCACCAGTCCTTTGTCTTTGCACATCTCAACCAAATGGCTCCTTGTCAGCTTGCCATACACCTCTGATGACATCCTTGCCTGTTCTCCCTCACTAACTAAGCTAACAAAAAAAAACAAAACAATTATGATATGAAACTCTGAATGTTTACTGTGTGGCTGATTGAGAGTACAAACACCACCTTTAGTGACCAATGTTTACAGGCCACAGGAATCCAGTGTCCACACCACTGAATCCTAATATGTGGATATTCCACCACTGCCAACAAATATATGTGATGCCTCTACACTGGCCCAGTAATCAAGGAGCCTCAATCCTCACCACTAACACCAGTAGGGGATGTACATTGGGAGGATGACAAGTTATACACACAATATTTCCAGATACAGCTCTCGGCATCAAGTGCAATTTCCCTTAAGAGCACACAAAAACCACAGTCAATCCAGTGCTAGTTTCTCCATCTTTCTCCAGATCCCCTATAAGACTCTCCACTGGCACAGCTATAGAGTTGAGATATCAGCTGAGTGGTCAAGCCAAGATCTCCAGCACCCTCCCAACCAGTGCTTCCTGTTCCCACCCAAGTAGCTGACACACACACTCTTTGTGGTTTGATTTATACACACACACACACACACACACACACACACACACACACACACACACACACACACACACACACACACACATACACCTGGTAAAGGCTGGCACAGGTTCACTAGCTATGCTCCCTTCTGCCCAGACTATAAGGTAGTTGTTACTACCATCAGCGATGTCATTATCAGCTATTTTAAGGCCCTTAACAAAGGGTGTCCAATTTCACTGTGGAATGTTACTATTAATCCAAGTGGTATTTTGACCAAGAGCAAGGCTATTAGGAGTTTTCCACAGCATCACCAAATAAATATGCAAGTACTCTCAGAACTTAAATATGGCTCACAAATATCAGCCACAATGAAAGGTTTAAATATATTTAATAACAAATAATAAAAGAACAAGAAAATACTCAGTAAATAATCACAGTCACATCACAGTTCAAAACCACAGGGAATATTTCAAACAACATTGCAGGACAGTCTCAAATTAATAGAGAAAACATCTAAGCTATACTTCACTACATTTCTGACTGACACTATTTACAATACCATAGTCAATTTTACTTACAGAGCAAAAAGACAGATGTGTTTTGTGGGTCTTCCAGCTGATGCTGTCATGTCAAATACAAAATACAAACTATTCAATCTCTCTCTTAGAGAGTTCTTAAATTAATATCCCAAATATTACTGCTGGGATACTTGCAGAATGACATCACTTCTTGTCATATGATTTCAGTTCCCCGGCTCACAACCATTGATGCAGCTGTAGCATTTAGCATTTACCTGTGAAAATACACAAACCTCAGATCTCTTGGCAAGTGGTGGAAATTGTAAAATAATTTACATTCGTCCACATTTAAAGACAATACAAACATCTTCTCTAATATAGACATTCTGTTTCCTGTTAACTGAAACTGAAAGATAACATACTTTTATTATGTGATTATAAAGTAAGTTATGTTTTCAGCTATTCTTTTGAAGCTAACCGCCTGTGTTTCAGTTTCCACTGTTAAAAAATATACATCTAAGCAGTTACAATAGTGTATATCTTTTCAGTACATCTGTACAGTATGACATACAGTTCTAATAGATTTGTAACGCAAACATATGAATCATGCTGATATTCATAAACAATATAATTATTTACACAATTCCAGATAGCTAGGCTAGCAGTATTTCCCTTTGTCACACAAGAGTTTATCATGCCTGCGGTAGGCATGACATACCTCTCTCTTTCTCTCTCTCTCTCTCTGTCTCTCTGTTAGTCACATATACTGGACAGAGCCAGAATACCATGGTACTGTTGCTTCTCAAGCCAGCTCTGCTTCAACACCCTGCTCTGCCATCTCTAGTAAGGTCCTAAACCACATACTTTTCTTACTCCATGCATGCCTTCTGGGTATGAGGTATAGTCTTAGGCTACAAGCATCCATTTGCCCTCCTGCCTTACTGATTCCATGCACTTTTCTATCATTGTTGAGCAGGTGTATGCCAAATAACAGAACAGTATTATCAGTGTACCACACCACACAAGCAGCCTTTGTGTAAGTCATCTGTGGTGCTCAAAGACATTGCACTCCTCAAACATGGTGTTGTTAGTGGGCTGTGCTTTTGTGCACAGTTGTATGTTGTGTGTGCTTCCTTTGGCCCTGGGGATGCTTTTCCTGTGAATATCTGTACTCTGTATACATCTCCACTTCTCTTAATTCAAAGACTGTCCCTGATTTCACTGTATGTTGTTGGTCTGTCCTTTGCATCAGTTGTTTTCTGGCATAGTATTGATAGATGATGCAACTACCTCAAGGCATATATTCCTATCTCTCAACACCTTTGTTCAGGGGTTTGAGACAAAGCTATAATAATGAGGCAGAAGCAGATGCACAGACCCAGGGACATTTTTGAAATATTGCTCAAATTCTCTTGATATGTTATTAGAGCAGGCTTTGCATCTACATTCATTTTAGAACAATACATTGTGTGTAATGGCAATGTATTTCATTATCAACTGGCTGTAATTTTTAGTGACTCACTGGACTATTAAAATTTCATGAGGGGCAGAGCAAAGATACATGACAAAATCAAAGAACTTCCATAAAATTAGTGACAGAGTAACAGTTATAATTTGCTTTGCAAACTTCAAATCATTCTGACCATACCGGCTAATAGACAGCCTATTCTTCTAGACCCTTCAGTAGAATGCAGGTGCATTATTTTATATATTTTTGCGGCCCTTTGTCGACACATTCTTTTTGGCTTTGTCCCTCATCGGTGGGAAAGGTGGTCCCGCACTGTGGTTTTCACTTTCCCTGGCTGATATTTCTTGTCTCTGTTATGTTATATAACCTGCTTGAATGGGTGATTTGTGTGTACTTCAGGCTGGGGCGTGTCTCTCTCTCTCTCTCTCTGCCTATTATGTGCTTACCCTACTTATGAGTCTACACATATTGCCATTGTACTGATTCCACATCAGGCAGCTTCACTGCTCTGTGAGTGCTTTTCACAGTTTTCCACATCTTGCACTTTTGATGCCCAGTGACCACTTTTAATATTCAGTACAGTTCACATGTCCATGCTTTGTTCCTATATTAAGGCTTCACAGTGTTGACGGTATCCTCAGCTTGCTGTCCTGCCTTTCAAAATTTTGATTCAATGATAGCAGTGTGCAGCTGTCATTCTGTCCTCATTATGTACAGGCTTGAAAATCCCTGCAGTTATTCCTCTACAGAGTGGCATTCATCACCTAAGAAAATCTTTCTTTAACCTTTTTCCTTAAACCTTTATATATTTTAACAATAGAGTACCCCAAGTACTATAAAGCCAGATGCTCAACTACTTGATATAATCGGCTTGCCATAAATGTGGATAGGCCTATTATTTCATCATTAATAAAGTATCCTAATTTATTGACACTGTCCTTGTTTCTTCACTTTTTTATTCTTATAGCCTAATATTTTACCCAATTTATGTAGCATCTGAATATCTTAATATCTGGATCTATCTTATAAATCAGTATAGTATCTCAAAACAAAGAAGACTATATTTCTACTCCTTCTAATATTTATATCCCTCAAGTTGTCTTTTTAACATAGTAGACAGTCACCGGGATTCATGAAGCTTGGCGCAAGGATGGTTTTAGCCTTGCACCGAGCGTCCACTTTACAGATGGTGCAGCAGCACCATATGAATATTTATGAGGGCACGCTGCCGCACCCTCGACGTGCACAGGAAACTTGTGCGAGTGCAGGGGGTGGGTTTAAGTGCTCTACAGAGGCGTAAACATGCCCCCACAGTTGCACAACCTACAATGCTTACTATTAGAGCCCGCCTCTAATAGTAAGCAATTAAGTGTCCGTGGATACTGAAATGTATGCTAAGCATACAAGAGTGTCCACGAACACTGAAATAAAATCAAAGTAGTAAACACACAAGCACATGATGGAATGTTGAGCCCCTGTCCCTAGAACTATCACAATTAGATTCCCCATGTCCCTATTTTACATTTGTATTGCTTCATTATTGAAAGTGTAAGTGAAGCGCAGCATGTTTGCATGTCGCTGCCCTCTGCTTAGCGTAGCTTACACATCAAAATCATCCAAATAGAAAAAAACATGCAGAATCAGTATTAACATCAATAGTGAAGTGGTAAGAGCATCCACCTAACGAACAGGCATTCATGATTCAAGTCCCACTATAGTACATATCATTTTCCATGCGGAATGTGTATATGAACATATTTATCCATCTTTTTGTTGTATAACCTACATAACAACATGTAAATGTGAACTGGAGTACTTCATGAAATGTTTAACTAATGTAATTTAATCAAAGTGGTAATGTCATAATGAATAAGGCACTAGTAAGCAGGTATAAGCACAAATAAGCAATAGTAAAAATATATAAGTACCAGTAAGCAAGTCTAAGTGCATTTGCACGGGTGTAAGCAGTGCCCACACACATTAAGCTTAGTAGAAGCTAACTGAATTTAAGAAATTGTAATCGGAAGACAGCACAGCCTACCATCGCGCAAACACCCACACACCTGCTCACAACTGCTTAAAAGTGCTGTAATCACTCTGCATCCAATGGCCTTTGTTCTGCCCAGGAACAAAATAAATGGCCTCTGCAAAGGTTAAACCCATGACCCTGCACACCACAGCCAATGTGATTCACCACTAAGCCATGGCAGATATACATAAATGTGATGTTATCGCAAACATATCGTCCAGCACAGTCATGCAACATCATAGGAAATGTATATAATTATGTAGATGTATGTGCATATATAATACATATATATATATATATATATATATATATATATATATATATATATATATATATGTGTGAAGAATGAACGTCGTGACAATAAAGCATACAAAAAGAATGAGAAGGAAATCAACAGCAACTCCAGTATTATTTAGTGCTGTCAGCTTATGTCATATCAAGCTGGGCAGGGATGAGCAAAGTACTGCTACTCACACCACAGGCAGGATACTACCAGTGGGATCAACACTGTCGATCTGCTAAGTCTACTTTACAAACAATTACAGGGTAGTCCCTGGTGGAACTACCCAAAAATTGCTAGGTTGTGTGGACTTCTGACCATTACACAAGCAAGGGCAGGTATGTTCAAGGACTAAATGGTGGGAGAGCCTGATGATACATGGGTTGGGACGACATACATGTAGGGCCCCTAATGCTGGGGAGAGGGCAATGTGTGGAGGTGTGCTATGGCTGTGATAGCAACCAAAAAATGGATGGTTTGCGTGTATGTCGAACTCGGGTGGGGTGGAGGAATCATGGGTATGAAATTATGGATCCAGGCGTGTCAGGCGTGGATGGCCTGGTTCTAACTGGACCGCTTTGTGGAGGTCAGCGAGTTCATTATAAGTATATATGCATACATACATCAGATCTGATGAAGTTCGTTATGTTATGAACGAAAGGTGCCTCATTAAATTTATGTTTTTTATTGAGCTTATTGAGATGATTTTTTTTCTTATTTTTTTGGTTTTCCGGTCCTGGACTGCCATGACATAATTCTTGTATACTCAGTTTGTGTCTATGCTTTTTTTTATTCATGTATTTCATTATGTAGATGTATGTGTGTGTGTGTTTATGTCCAGACATATATATATATATATATATATATATATATATATATATATATATATATATATATATATATTTATATATACATACATATATATAGATATATCAAGAACAAACCATGTGACAACAAAGCATTAATAAAGAATGAAAAGGAAAACACCAGCAACTCCTGTATTGTAGTGGTGTTGTCCTGTGTAATATCATGACTCCCTCAGACAGACATGTGTCATTAATACACGCAAACATCTGTACATTGCCCAAATACATTACTTTGAGCATTTTATTTACATTAACAAAACAGTTCCTGTCCAATCATAATATCAGAACAGTACTCTTGCAAGGTGCTGTGTTCAACATCATCATCATTAAAAAGTTAAATGGGGTAACCATAGAGGGATCGGTAGTGTCGTGTGTACACTGGAGTTGTCTGCATCACGTGTACCTGGAACCTTTAGGAGTCATGTGCATACCAGGATCGTGTGCCTGAGAGAGGGGTAAGGACAACAGTAGTATGTTGCGATGCAAATTAAAAATGTTACATGTGCCCAGTGGACACGTGTGTGAAATGGACAGCTATGCATGGGGCAAACGTTGTTCTGGGAACAGATTGCCCTTTTGTTTCCATTTTTGTAAGGTGAAAGTGGGATGTTGGGGAAGGAAAGTAGGTATGCTCGTGGAGGATAGGTTTGGTAGGATGACAGACAAGACAGACAATACAGCATACAGGTGTGGTATATGACACGTGGGGGGAACACCTTGGATGGGTAGGGGTGTTTGGCAGTCACAAGCCCATAAGCCCCCCAATGGAAACAGTGGGATGGAGATCCCCACCCATGGGCAGCCACCACTGCACATTCACAGCCCCAAAGGTGGCTGTGCTGGGGGATGTCTAGGAGGGGCAGGCTCACCCTCTAATTGTGCCACTCTGCCCTCGAGTTGGTGTAGTTAGCCTCAAAACCCTTTAATGAGCTCCCTACACACCATGGCCTGGACTGTACGACAGCTTACAAGTTCCTGTCTAGACCTGCTCCCGGGGGGGGGTAAGCCCCATCCCCAGTGGCAGTTCCACTCAAAGGTGGTGCAGAGCCAACAGAGGTGGAGGTCCAAGGCTGGGTCCCAGATGTGCTAGTGCCTGGTGCCATGGCCAGCTGAAGTGGTTCCGCCGGGATCTGCAATCCCATACAGCCTATGGTGTTGCATTTCTAACACAGATAAGACTTAGTAATAGTCAACAGCAGTCAGGATTACTTATAACAGCATGCATAGATATTACCATTAACTCAAGACAACAGATGTCATGCATTTGCAGAGGGAGCACAACACATGCATATATACTGCATTACATCTGTCCAAAGCGTAGATCACTTGTGACTGCAGCTATGAACAGTGGCCCATTATTGGCATGTCACTGTGGTAACCTCAGACAGTGACTGTCATACTACTCTTTCATGTGACATATGTCCAGTCAGGGATGCGATGTCAGTAACTCTCATCATTGTCACCGTGTACTGACTGCAATCCTCACACTATGCTTCTGCAGTTCACAGATGTGTGTTCTGTGAGTAACACAAGAAACAAATGGTTCCACACACTGACCAGTCCACAGATGACTGTACAGATGGGGGTTTCCTCACAAACAGAGCACTGTGTTGTCAGTTATTAAAACATGCAGACTAGCCTTTACCACACACAATCTGTTAAACTGGCAGTAGTCTGAATGAAGCATAGCTACACTTACATGCTTTAGTCATGTCTGGCACATCACCCTCCTGTCTTTAGGCTATCTTCCACAGTGTATGTTGTTTGAGGAATATCCAGATTTCATCTGTGATGCTGTTTACCAAACACCATATCCTGGTTCCACCCACAGTGACTGTCATGGGCAAACACCAACATGATATTCCTAGATATTGTACTGTGTTTCCATGCAATTGGCTATGGGAATGTCACAACAGCTGTCCCACATGCAATCAGCTAGCGGAGGACTGCAATAGGTGCAGAGGCCATCACTTGACCATGACCACCACTTACAAAACCCAAGCTGCTGCTGAGCAGTTGTACATCTCCACATCCACCAGAGAGTGCATGGGAGGGACAGACAGAGGCAAAGTACATCAGAGAAGGGCTGGGAGACTAAAACCTAAGCATCTACTGTCACACACCTACCAGTACAGGGGTTCAAACCCCTGACTGACTAACCATTACTATTACAAGTGCATGCAGTTATGCCATGTGCCACATAGCTGACATGTTGGCGTGCTGTAAGAACATATATGTGTGCTGGTGAGCAACATCTGCAACAGAGATATAGTAGACATACATTAGGTGTAGCACACATGGCTGTATACATGAACAGATGTCATTGTCAACACAGCTACACTTCTAAGGGATTCAGACACATTGGCACACTTTGGCAGGCTCACAAATACACTTCCTAACTACTTAGTTTGCCACACTACAGTAATGCACAGGTATTACATGCACCACAGGGATTATCCTGAAGTTTTATGGGCTAGGGCATGTGAAGGTGTCTGACATCAGTCTGTATGCCAATGGGGGTTATACTGGGTGTGACTGTGGTTGGGAACATCATACCCCACACGCAGACACAAGGTGCCAGTACTGACATGCATGTGTACATTGCTTCATGGGTGTGTAGTGGTTGGCTGTGCAAGATGGCTGTACAAGGCTGGGTGAGGGGTAATCCTTGGCAACAGGCCACCTGACAATGATCTGCAGTGTGGTTCAGGGGTGTAGTGTCTGCAATGTCCCACACAGATGGGTATTGTATTAACTGTCCTGTCATGCTGGTTACTATTGTGTGAGGCCATTGCTTTGCAATGCATGTCATGTCTGTGTTTGATAGTCCTTGACATGGACATTGCCTGGGATGTGCACATCCCACATTAATGTACAGTGACATGTTTAAGTGCACCTGGTTTGCCTGGCACATGCTATGTACACAGGCTGTTATCATCAGATGTGCCAATCTTGGTCTGTTGTGGCAGGACCTGCTAATAGGCAGCAGGTTGACCCTGCACCTGTATTGATAGCATGATACAGGTATTCCCTGGTGTCAGTGGCATCTGTCCATACAAGGCATGTGTGTAAGGCATTGTATGTCCTTTGCGGATCACATTTGATAGCACCAGATATGTTGCAGGCATCCAGTGTGGAAAATAGTGAAGGCGCATTGTCCAAATTTATGTGCCTATTGTACTGGTAGACAGGGTGCCATGCCCTCTGCAGCCCATTGCAATCACACCATGCTTACTATCTGTTAACAATGTGCAGAGTACTAGCAACACAGCGGGATTTTTCTGTGCAAGTGTGTCTGTGTATGATACATGGGTTCAGACCGTATTCTGGGTAATAGTAGGGTTGCTTACTTTGTTCACCAGGCCTTTTGCCAGATGTAGGGGTATGGCTTGCCAACCTAGTCTCTTGGCTGATTGAAATCTGTAATCCTCATGAGGTGGACATTGTGACAAATAATATGGCCACCATATAGGATAACTACAAAACCCACTCCTCAACATGTCCAATGGTTAGACACTAACAGCCACCTCCACACAGGATATAACTGACAAACACACACACACACACACACCTGCCATCTCTCGGAATAGAACTCCTACCCAACTAGTTTATCACACTACAGCATTACATAGTTATAGCATGTGCTATGGCGATTACTGGGCTACCCCCTCCCCAAAGGTGTATTTCACAAGGAATGACATCAGCAAGTATACCAAAGTAAGGCATTTCAAATTTCCTGCAAGTGAGTAGCCTAAAATGCATTGCTCACAAAACAGACAGTGAGACACACACAAAACATCAGTTTGTGGGCATAGAACCTATGATCAAGATCTATATCACACAATATTGCATGGAGATGTTATAGGACACACTACAGAGATTACTAGGGAGCTTTTACCTCAAAGGTGCATTTGACAAGGAATGACATCAGCAGGATTACCAAAGTAGGTCATTGTAAATGTCCTGCGAGTGAGTAGGCTATAATGCATTGCTCCCTACACAGACATTGAAACATACACAAAACATACATAACTGCCATGGTTGTGGATGGAGCCCTACCACAGTTCTAAATCACACTCCAGCAGTACATAGTTACCCAATGCGCTACAGAGTTTACTGTGTTACAACATTCCCAGAGGTGTATTTCTAGGTGGATAAAATCAGCAGCCTTGCCAAAGTTGAGTATATGAATTGTAAGGAGTGTGGGTACTCCAAAAAGCATTGTTCCTTTTTCAGGCAGACACACACAGTTGACATGCCTGGGATTAGAACACCTATCAAACTAGTTTATCACACAACAGCAATACACAGTTACAGGATGCACTACAGAGATTACTGGGTTACAAGCAGTCCCAGAGGTGTATTTCTAGGTGGGTGACATCAGCAGGATTGCCAAAGTAGGGCCAATGAATCATAGTGAGAGTGACTAGCCAAACATGCAGCACTCTCTACACAGGCATAGAAACAGACACCAAAGAATCCACAACTCCCATGTGTGAGACTGGAACCCATAACAGAGTTCTATATCACACTACAGCATTACACTGTTATAGCATACACCACAGACATTTCTGGAGTACTCTTTTTTCCAAAGGAGTACTCCCCAGTGATTGACATCAGCAGGATTGCCAATGTAGGGCATTTGAATTGTATTAAGTGTGACATAATTAGTCTATGCATTAATTGCTCTTCTGGCGGGTCAAAAATAGCCCACCTTTGCAGGTCGTGAACCCAGGACACTGTACATTATAGTCACAGTAACTAATCACTAAGCCATCACAACAGTACATGAGACTGAGGTTTCACCACAGTAATCCCAGTATAGGCTAATCAAAGTGAACATGTGAAATGAATGTATATACAGTTGGCCATAAAAGACCTCCCCAAAGCCAGCTTCATGCTACACAAGGCAGAAGTGACATGTTTGTGACACCCATGGAGACAGGAGCTGACAGTTCTACAGATGAATCCTGTACTAAGGTACTGTATGAGCACATCCACTTGTGCATGAATCCTGACATCCCACATGGAACCACAATGCTGACCTCCCAAATAAGCAAGCCAGTCTGATGGTCTCCTGCCATTAACAGAGTATACAACAGAAGGTAGACACTGTTGAAGCAAAAAGGATACTCCAAGGATGCAAACAACTCCCTTACTAGCCACAGTAAGATGTTGAGATCCCCCATGGAATCCTCCAAAGCTTTTTATGTAGTTAAAATCACCACAGATTCCACAGACAACCACACACAATTCTATAGTTATGTCCTGAATCTAACAGGCAATAGTGAGATGTGCTCTGAGCTATGACAAAATGGCATTACATAGATTGCTCCCACTGACTGTGCCAGTATTCTGGAGGATTGGTTTAGTGGCACAGTCACCATCTCTCACCCCCAAAATAGCCAATGGCATTATGAACAGAGGTCCATTGGCCAGTAATCATGGCTACACAGGCAGAAACCACACTATCCACAGCTAAAAATACATCATCCATGGGACCAGACTGTCATGTGTAATCATAACCTCGCATCAAGCCTGGTGCCCACTGAGTGACACACAGCTGCAGTTATCCCACTCGACAAGGGGAAATCCACCTTGGATCACTGGAACTACTGTCACATCAGTGTGACGATCCTGATCTGCATGGCCATGGAATGCATTATCAGGGAAGTTTGGAACACAGACATTGGCAACCCTCAAACACTGGACCCCACACAGATTGGGCTCATGGAGGGCCAGTCTTGTCTCTTGAAATGGATTGTCTGTTTTGACTTAGTCTGTATAGCTGTTGATGAGGGTAAGGCAGTTCATAATGCCTATGTGGACCTCGCCAAGCCCTTCAATAGCATGCACCAGTATGGAAACATAGATTAACAAACTAATCCGGCCATACATCCCTATGCCACTCGATGGTTTGCCACATGGCTTACTGACAGAACCCAAACTGTAGGTGTGACAGTCTCTAAATCCATCTGCAGACAAGTGACAGGTGGCATACCTCAGGGTTCAGTCCTAGGACCACTGTTGTTTGAATTCTACATCTCTGTAGTACAGGCCAACAGTACAGGACTCTGGCTAACAAAGGTAACAGATGACTGCAAAATGGGAGTCATTATGAGCCTGGCTGTACTGCATGATATGTTACTGATACCAGCCTGACATCATACAGGTGGGATGGGGTACTGTTAACATCTCGTGGCCTTGTTGTGTAAGGTCCTGGTTATGGGATCTGCAACAGTTGGTAGTATATTGCAAGTCAGACATGTTTTGCTGTGGGGGGAATACCTATTTGTGCATGACGTATATTGTTTGTGCCTGTCAACCCCATTCATGGTATATATGGACATATATGTTTCTGCTATGTTCCCACCTTACCTACAGATGTATGTCCATATATACCTATATAG
Organism: Protopterus annectens; assembly: GCF_019279795.1. Lineage (NCBI taxonomy): Eukaryota > Metazoa > Chordata > Ceratodontiformes > Protopteridae > Protopterus > Protopterus annectens. The sequence goes on from NC_056729.1 coordinate 878,347,162, forward strand.
ATATAAATATCTGCTTACACATATGTGGATATATATATATATATATATATATATATATATATATATATATACATATATATCTATATATCTATCTATATATATCTCCCCCCTCTCTCTCTGTATATATATATATATATATATATATATATATATATATATATATATATAAATACATACATTTGTATCTGTATAGACATTAATATATCTTCACACACCCATACATCTGCATATTAGAATACATACTCTGTACATTTGAATGACTGGGCTGGATGATATGTTTGTGAATACAGCAGAGTTATGCATATCAGAGGTGGCTTAGAAGTAAATCACTTTGGCTGTGGTTTTCATGGTCCTGGGTTCAAGCCTAGCAGAGGTTGTTTATTTTGTTGCTAGGCAGAATAAGGGCCAATGGCTACAGTGTGATTAAGGCACTGTAAAGCAGTTGTAAGCATGTTGGCAGGCATGGTATGTCCGTTGTGAGACACATGTGAAGGCACCATAGGTGGTGCAGGTGTCCATTGGGGAACATGGTGGAGGTGCACTGTGTGCATGTATGTGCATATTGGACAGATGGCCAGGGTGACATGCACTCTGTAGCCCAATGCTATCACTGCATAGTTACTATCAATAGCCAATATGCAGTGTACTACCCACATATTGGCTGTTGCCTAGTCATGTGTGTGCATATGACATACGGGTTGAGTGTGTGCTCTGGGTAATAGTAGGGTTGCTAACAGTGATTGGCTGGCCTTGATGTTACATGCATGGGTATGGCTTTGCACCCCAACCTCACAGTTAATGTACATCTGTTATCCCTGTATGGTTGACATTGTGATATAGAGTACGGCCAACATAAAATATATGCAAAAACCCATACACATTTCCCACAGGTGTCACACACTTACAACCACCACTACAGAGGATACAAGTCACACAGGCACACACCTGTCATATCTGGTATTTGAACCCCTACCTAACTAGTTTATTACAGTACAGCAGTATGCAGTCATTGTACGTGACACAGACATTACTGAAGTACATCTTCCCCAAAGGTCTATGTCATAATGAATGACATCAGCAGGATTAACAAAGAAGGGCACTTCAAGTGTAATGTGAGTTTTCCATGTCTTTTAACTATCTGTACCCGCTGCTTACTGTCGTGAAAATACATTTACACCCACTTAAAAGTGCCTTATTCAGTCCTAAATGAAATTATTAACAACCCTTGCAGGTCTTGAATCCTGGACCTTGCACACCACAGTCACTGGACTTACCACTAAGCCATCTGGGTTGCATACATATTGCATGGTTTTTAGAATACACATTTTACTACAGGCATTCCACAGTACTGAAAACAAATGGGACAGTCACTTTGTGTACATATGTACAGTACCCTTGAAGTTACTGTCCTCTGTGAAACAACACAGACAAGTCTACATATGTATAACTGTTATAAATAAATACTAAATACATATATGCACTTATGGGATGTGTACACACACACACACACACACACACACACACACACACACACACACACACACACACACACACACACACACACACACACACACACACACACACACATATATATATATATATATATATATATATATATATATGCATATACACAGATACAGCTATAGCCATATATATATAAACATGTCTGAACACTCTTTGTGACACAAAAGGGTTCCAAAGAAATTGACGTGTACACAAAACAGAGGCAACTCTTGTATTATAACATTTAAATCTTAATCAGTTCACCAGAAAAGGGATGCTTGTTGTGTATGTGGAGTTTGGGGTGGGAATGATGGCTAAGGAAATATACCCCGGGGATTGTGGAGTTTGAGTGGGGGAATGATGGGTATGGAAATACACCCCAGGGACCATATCTGTGTCACTGTTCGACAGTGGCACAGGAAAATAACATACCCAACAGTAGTCATTCTTGACTGTCTATTCTTTTCTATTCCTAACTATGTAATAATTTGTAGACTCCACTCACCACAGATGACTACCATGGTATGCAGCATGTTAAAAGACAAAACACATGTGTATGCCTGGCTACAGGGTAATCACACACACACAAACACACACACTTGCTAGTATTGTGCTTACAAGTCTTGCCTATGTAAAGGTAACTAGTAGAGTGGTATGCAGTTGGGGTATGTGCCACAGAACCGATACAATTACACTTAATCTGATTCTGTTTCTGAGCTGGGTGACATCACAGGACTGATTACTTTCAGTGGGGAGGGGTGAAAAGGGTGGTTTAGCAGATGACAAGGATAAAGGCCAGTACAAAAGGTGGTTTCTCTTTGGAAAGCAGTAAAACCCACTATCATGACAGGATGCAGACACAAATCCACACACACACACACACACACACACACACACACACACACACACACACACACACACACACACACACACACACACACACACACACACACACACACACACACATACACTCAGGCATTTGTGGACACACACACACAGTTGTCAGTGGTGGAATCAGAACTCCTGCCTATCTACAGATCACTGTCACAGTGCTACGCAGTTATGAGACACACCACAGAGATTACACATTTCAAGGCACTCAGAATGCCCTTCTAATATTGTAGACATCAACAGGGATACTGACAATTAAGATGTACATAGCTATAAACCTGTGTGTTTAAAGTAGGAATCCATTACAACCTGTATGCACAAACAAGACACATAATCTGCAGGTAAGACATAGGTAGGCCTGAGAGATATAGTTGTAGCACAACAAGCCCTGAACTGGCGTATGCCCATCTGTGGAATGGACAACTACTATCACTATACAGGGTTACAGTGGTCATGCTCATACACATAGAATCACAGGACTTGTTTGGATGCATTGACTCCAATTACACAAGGTGACTGTGGGCATGCTCATACACATAGTAGTACAGAACCGTTTGGGATGCACTCTGATTCTAACCACAGAAGGCCACAGTGGGCATGCTCATACACTTAGATGTACAGAACTTGTAATGGACTCCTATTGTAAACACACAAGTTTACAGCTATGTACATCTTAACTGTCAGTATATATGCACATCATACAGGTTTACTAACAGATACCTGTACGTGGCCCATAAATTATATATCTGCATCTGTGCTGTGTGATACAAATGCATACATGTACATGAAGTACTGCCATATATATGTGAAGTATACACAATCATGCATGTGTGGAAGTGACAGACAATTGGTTAACTGGGACACACAGGTGGATGCAAAGTACACACAGGTGGATGAAAAGCATACATTGATATCAGGTTGTGGACAGTGGCATTATACTTGGAACAGTGGCATGTGCAAGCATAATATGTGAGCCCCATTGTCTAATGGTACTGAGTTGCAGGTGTAAAGATGATCTCACCCAGCTGTGTTTGTAGTTGTCATTATTAGCAGGACCGCTCCACTAAGTATACCTGACATTGGTCATCTACACAACGTCTGCTGCTATCCATCACCTTAAATGTAGCATTTGATACCAAGCACAATACTGCCACTCACAGTGATGTCATGGTAAGAGTGGCAACTGCTTCACCAAAACAATGAGCCAATGTCCTGCTGAAATTATGAGGTTGTCCAGTGTCTGTCATTCCGGGATGACATGACTGAAAGAAGACAAGCCTTTGTTACAGATCACATGCATCCATGATTCAAGGGAGTGTGGATAATACCTAGGTCGTATTTACCCATATAGTTCCATTCCAAGGCAAATGTCGTAAACACAGAAGTAACACCCCGACACCTACAAGACAATTGCATTGGATGCTTATGCTAACCAGTGCTAGATGTGTGGCTTTCATAATCCAGTTGCTCAATGTAGAACCTACAGTGGTGAATACTGACGTCTATGCAATGAGCAAAACCTGGCTGAAGGCTCTGTAGTGCACAACAGCACTACCACCATATAATTCAGATCCAGACATGTGGGTCATACCACTGGTATGGACCACTCCTGGTGGAGGTGTCCACATATTCATAAAGGGTACTCACAAGTAAAAACCACTACTCCAATATAATTCATCACAGATGAGGCAGGTACAGGTGACAGTGGCAGAAGCTGCATTCTAGGTTGCATCCTCATGTACATCCACCACCATGTCCTCAGACTACCAACACACATCCATAAATGTGGTATGAAATATTATGGTGCAACACCAAATAACCTTCAACTGGTGGACTATACCTAGCCATACATCAACTGTGCAAAGTACCTTTGTAATGACACAGTTGCATAATGTATTATGCAATGCAATAATACCACTGTTTGTAACCAGGTCAGTTATACACATACCAGGGTCCCTCGGATGTTGTCAGCATTAACACAGTTGACTGTTGCTGTACACCAGTAAACAACACCTTCATGGTTGGATATGACCTAGCTGTACCTGCCCTGGATATGTACATCCCAAACTCATACAACATACATGAAAATACCATAGCTGTTGTTGTCCTTTGTACATACAGGTGGCTACATTAATTACACACATGCACATGGAAGATAGGGCCATGGCTGCTGATGCTAACAGTACATAAGGTTTGACATCTTTGTTGACAGAGGTAATATTCCCTCTCTGCTGGTCACCCATGACACCTATCATATCATTCTATAATCCATGTGGCATGTATGTCATTAAACATGTCCACCAAATGCAATGCCTACAAACATACCCAAATAACAGGATCGTCGGACCTACACACATGTCCTGTATTGACAGACTCAGGGAAATACAGCTATGTTCTGTATGTATAAGAGTAGTTACAGGTGATATGTCCATGATATGTATAGCCATGTGTGACCCACAGCTCCTACATATATCCCATGTCAACAATTGCAAGCCATGCATGCTGTGTGCTGTCTGGACATTAAATATATTACCACAATAGCCAGAATGTGCTGGGGTGAGATGTTTATAAGCCACAGACCTCACACATGCTTGAACAAGTGTAACGCCTAGCTTAACCACTACTCAAGCACATTGCTGACACTCTTCCAGTAATCATGAGGTGTATGTGGCAAATATGATGTGCTCACTGTTGACCATTACAGTGCCCTGGCTTCACAGTGGAACTGTCAATTAACAGTTTGTGGGATCATGACATGGAATATTGCTGTGTGTGTGTCTTGCTGATATGTGCTGTTGGTATAAATGTACACTTAGCTATTCAGTGAAGGTGGCTGTGTGTCCTACCAGTACATGAATACAACATCCATTATGGTGTAATGCTCAGCTAGGTTTCACATATGGTGTGGGGAAGTTGTGGAATGTATCCTCTTGAACTGCTAGTCCACTTACTGATGGACACTGCATATGTGTACATACATTGATGTGTGATCATATTCCATGCGTGTGCAGTGTCTGATATTTGAAGGTGACTGTTGTCTTAGTACATCATGCAGTTGCAATGCAGCCTCAACATTGCCAAGTGTATATGGTGATATGCTCAAAGTACAGTAAGCTGTACTTTAGGTATGGACAGATGTTTGGACATAACTACTAAGTGGTGGGGGACTTTGCAGATGAATGATTACTGAAGACAGCTCGCAGGTGTGTTACAACCATTCCTACAATAACCTGTGTAACTGCTAAGCTATGGTTTTGTTAATTAAAAGGGAAGACACACAGTGTAAAATGCAGTAAGGGTGACACTGAAGGCAAACCTCTTGACACCTCTAACAGTAACACCTCCCCTGTGCATATATTGTGCATATATCAGCACAGTTGGCAAAGGAAAGAGTCAGTACACTTTGTAGTGTGTGTGATAGTGCTGTAACTATGTAATACCTTTCATGAGATAGGCAGGTGTTTGATTCACAGTACTGGCATGTGTTGATGTGTGTGTGTCCACATATGTCACGTATGGTGGGGAATACATCCCAAATGTTTTTCACTCTCCTGTAGACTGTTGTAGACATATGTACAGAGTGAAGTGTAGAAAGCAAGACATAGGCAGGGGTTTGAACCTCACACATGTCAAGTGTCTGTATGTATGTGACATAGGTGTATATCTTTGTGAATGCCACAGTGTGTGTGTGTGTGTGTGTGTGTGTGTGTGTGTGTGTGTGTGTGTGTGTGTGTGTGTGTGTGTGTATGGCTGTCTGGTCCCTTGAGTGAGGCTGTATTTTACCATAGTGAAATGATAAGACCCCTCCCCCTATCCTCTCAATGCAATCTAGTATCCCTATTGATGTCATCAATCTTTGAAGGGCATTCTAACCTCCTGTAAATATGTAAGCCCTGGGGTGAATCTTGTTGTTCCATAGCCTACTGGTGAACCCCCCTCCCCACATACACTCACTGCAATCTAGTATCCCTGTTGATATCCTCGATTTTAGGCCATTCTGACTACCTGCACATGTGTAATCTCTGAGAAATGTCTTGTAATTGTGTAGTACTATAATGATGATTTGCACATAGGCAGGGGTTCTCATCCCAACACTGGCAACTGTGTGTGTCAGAGTGTGTGTTAGTGTGTCTGTGAATCACTGAGTGTGTGGGTGTGTTGCTGTGTCTGTGAATCTGTGGGTGTGTATGCGTGTTTGCATCCTGTCATGGGACCGAGTATTACCCTGTGATGTCATCAACTATGGATGTGACAGCTCTGGCCACAGTAGCTTCTACACAGATATAATGCTCTTGGATCATTAGATCAGTAAATATGTTTGAAACTTGGGAGATTATAACTGTGACGTGGAAGCTACAAAGTGCATGCAGGTATTGTCATACAGACCTGTGAGCAGACTATATTTACATATAGGACACTAACTGAAAACACTGACATCCCCCGGCACATGCAATTACACCTGAAAGAGGAAGGCAGAACATCAAGATCAAAATGCAGTTACTGTTGTTACACATGATGCATACTGTCAGAAGTACAAAATGCATTCTAAAACTGTAGTACATGGTATGTCTGCTGCCTGTCAACACTATTCACCAATGGTAATCTACAATTGTCTTCCTAGTATGTTCACCCTAAGCATGTCCCTGCACCGATGGTGTGGATGACAGGGATGCGGCACAGACATCATCATATGCACAGGCTGATAATGTTTGCCAGAGGCCTAGGCTGCACCATTGGATGACATCATGTGTGTGGTTTAGAGCCTTTTATCTCACTGGGCATGTATGGATGTTATGCGTGTGTATGTTGAGGTGCCCTACATTTGTTTCTGGTGTGTGTGTGTGTGTGTGTGTGTGTGTGTGTGTGTGTGTGTGTGTGTGTGTGTGTGTGTGTGTGTGTGTGTGTGTGTGTGTATGCACACAGGTCTGGCATGTGGCTGACCTACACAGGGGTGTTATTGACAGCTGCAGACTGTACAGGGCAGGTTTTACAGTTCATGGTGTCCAGCCCCGGCCACGTGACTTGCTCCTACCAGGGGTTGCACGGCCACTACTCGACAGAGGTCCAGACTGGGTACTGTCTGATGACACATGTCCACTGGAACCATGTCCCTGTTGGAACCATCCAGGACCACGTGCACATGGCTTGCCATGTTCTGGTGTGGACAGCACAGCACAGCAGCAGCTGCACTGCTGCTGCTACCGCCACTATGGGAGCGGGTATGTGAAGTAGCATGTTCACATAGACTTTCAACAGGTGATGTAGCTGGCCCATGTCCATGTGCCCGATGCCTCACTCCCACCAGATGTTCTAGCATAGACATTCCATGCTCGAGTATTCACATGCCACGGTCAAAGACTCCCACCATGTCACCCAATCATCTATCCAAAACATCTGCAAGATGATGGTGAGCATTTGCAATTGCCTGGATGTTGTCAGTTAAAGAACAGACAGCAGCCCTCTGAAGCCTCAGACCTTCTCTGTTGTGCCATTCAACACATGCCTGTGCTTCCATTACAACTTGAAACATGCATCTGGTGACACCAACTGATGTGCTATGTCTTGCAGGGGTATGCTGGCCAGAAGACCTCCTACGAGCAGCCATGGGCACATGCCTTGTGGGACATTACCAGTCAGATGGTTTGGATCATGGTGTGCAGGCACACCTTCCATAGTCTCTACACATTCCTGTTCCATGCTACCACCCACGAACTGTCCTTCCACTATGGCCACTGGTGATAGGTTATGTGTAGGCATGAGAACTGTGTGCGAGGATGAGGGGGATATAGGCGGAATGGCACCTACATCAACACCTGTGAGAGGCAGACAAGAACTGTGCATTACATGTTATACATCACAGTACAAACACACAGAGACAGACACAAAGAGGCAGACACACAGAGACTGACAGACACAGACAGACACATGATATGGCACTCAATGGCATGCAACATGCATGTGATATGGCAGAGGCATTCAGCATAGACAATTATAGTGGTAGTTATCATACATCCCTGAGCTGCACACAACAGCATGCATGTGTTATATGAGAAGGCATGCACTTTACACAATTATAGTAGTAGTTAGCATACATCCCTGTGTTGCACCATTTATGTTAGTAGGTTATGCCCCAAACCTGCAACACAATGCATGCACTATGCACCACTGCACCACACTGCCATGTTTTGTGCAATATACCCCACAATTTAACAGACCATCGCTGACCTGTATACATTTGCCACTGATGCTTTGTGTTAGCCACTGCCCTTATGTGTGAGGAGGACATGAGCAGAATGATATATTGAGTGAATACTATGTTTGCCTGAACCCTAGCTTGCATATCTCCCCCAAAGCAGTGCATGTCTGTTCAAAATTATTCTGCTTACCCCTGAGCTGAGTCTACAGGCAATGTGCATGTGGCTGTACACACATGTTTGACATGGCTGTCCCTACTTTGCAATGGTGCCACAGACCAGCACAGGTTAACAGTACACTAGCCTGATATGTGGCATATGACCTTGCCAATCACATGTAATATGACATGTCTTTTGCTGAAGTGATGAATGACATGCATACATGTTTAACACAATGGTGTCCTTTCAAATATACAGTGAGGTAATGGTGTCCCAATGCAGGTACTTGTTATGCTAACATGGACCTTCAGCTGATGCAATGTTGTCATTCTGCTCTACAGATATACAGTGAAATACTGCACATTGAGCTGATGTGCATAGCCATTGCAGGGCATCATGTGGCTTCACTATTGCTATACAGTGTGAGTTACAGACACAATTCATAGCCATGACTGTGTTCAGACACAATACATATCTAATGTGGAATGTGACCCACGTCACTGAGGTATACACACTAAACCCTATTGTGGAATGTGTGACACAGGTCACTGAAGGGTATACAGATGACACCCCTGCACATCTGCAACCATATGCTGATGCCTGGCAGCTATGCCCATACATGGCTAACTTAGCAGTACTCCATGTCCCACATGCCATCTGTGTATCTCACACATGAGGAGCAACCATATCAGTGATGTCTGACACCAGCAAGGTGAATGTACTGTATCTGTGGCCTGATGTGTTTGTATGTGTATGTTGTGCAACACATGTATGTATTTGGATACTGTAAAGATGAATGCTTTCATGTTGTGACACACTCAAGATGTTCAAGACATGTTATGTGGTGGTTTGAGGTCATGCCTACACAAGCTGTGCAAAGGCCTGTATGATGTTTTGTATGTCACATCTGCAATATTATCATTATACAAAGACCATAGTTGTATTGTGTCGAGCCAATGTACAACAGGGTGTACACACATGTACATCCCTTCTACTGTGTGTGTTGCTTCATGTCTCTGGCCATCCTCCATGGCCATGTTCTGTCCAATGGTTGTGATGGGCATCTATTTCATATGTCAGTGTTGTCCCATATGACATATACCCATAGATGTCATATGCTCCACTGAGGACAGGGTTATGCAGAAAAGGGTGGTATGTTTGGAATGTGTGAGATATCATGTTTTGCAGGATAGTTAACCAGTGTTGCAGTCAGCCCACAAAATGTCATGGACATGTCAGATAGCACATGACATTGTGTGACATTCATAGCAAGGGTATAGTCCACAAGGGTGAATCCTGTGGGCTGGTCATACACCAGCTCCAAAAAATATAGAGTGTGTGCACACATATGCTCTCTGAATAGTACTGTTTGTATTCCCCACATGTGTAATGCTGACCTGTAGTACATGTCCCTACAGTGAACCACACCTCTGCCATTGTATTTACAGCTGTCCATGCATCTGGCAATGACAGTTTGTAAGGTTTAGTATAGGTGTTTCATATAGTCTTAAATTATGCCACATGGGTAACCACTGTGATGCATTGCAGGTCTGACCTGTATATATTAACAGGAACACCATACATTATGTTTAAGTGTATTAAATGGCCATATGGCAGATAGCATGCAATTAATATGATCTGTGCATTATCAAGCCTGATAAATAATAACAATCTCACCAGCAACAGGCTGCTGTCGCTGCAAAGCACCAGAGGTACCTAAATAGGAGTGTCACAGCAGTAAGATCATTATCCACACCTGCGTGATAGCTACAGCGTGCAATGTGCATGTTAGCACATAAGCCAGTCTAATAGACTATGCTATGAATTATGCACATCTGTGCATACATAGAGTAGCAAACTATAGTATGTGGCATGTGTGCATACATGCCTTGCATATGATGTTACATTAAATATTGGACAGTAATATGTAACTATATTAAATATAGTTGTGTTATATGTGCAGCAGTGACTTACCAGGCAACTTCTGGCTCAGTGGTTGTGAGACACCCACCTCCACAATACCAGCTAAAGCTTGTGGATGGAGTTCTGCAGGTGTCCCCAGGTTGGCCAGTAACTCCTCAGTACGTGTGAGTGGGGACTGGGTGATTGGCCCCCTACCTTTTGCAGATTGTTCCCTGGCAATTGTGTTTGCATGCTGTTTTGCCCATCTAATGAGGTCACTGCAGTGTCAGTGCACCTGCTGATAAGTGTGATTGTGGCCACCAACATTATTTACCCTCCTGCAAAGTTCCTCCCACTGGTTATCCCGGTGCTGTGCATCCTGTGGCACATGTCTAAAGAGTGTTTCATGATTGTCAAGGAGGTATGGAATGAGGACCTCATCCTCCATGCGGGTGTATGGTGGTAGCCTGGCATGTGGCATACCGGGAAGACATAATGATGGAGACAGGTCACAGTAACTCACAGAGAAGTACAGAAGTACAGCTGCACATACATGTGTATCACATTTATTATGATTACAAATATGTCTTTGCAAATCTGCATGACACTAACACCACTGGCATGTTTAACACACACATTTGACACTTACTGGTGATTTGATGTTATCACCATATATGTGTGTGTCAAGTGTTGACATTGCTCATACTCCATGTGGATGTTGTCTTGATGTGGGCATGTCTGTTTGCCTGTACTGGTGTCTTTACCTATCAGCACATGGCTGGATGTGTTCACATTAATGCAAGAGACCTTAATGCTGTGCATATGTCAAATATATAGTCATACAGAGCCTTAAGGGATATGACCTGTGACCCTGCAGACTTATTCATGGAAAGGTTTACATGTATGTATTTTGCCATATACATCTACACGGCACTCTACAGCAGTATAGCATCCTGCCAAGTATTACCTGTGTTGCACATGTGAAACACATGGGACAATGGCTAGCTTGATGGTATTTTCAGGGTGGATATCAACTATAGCATGTATAGTCATAGTGAACTAGTAGGCAATATGCCCTGGGCCATTTATGAGCCTAGGCTGAAAGGTTACCTATCTGTAGCCAACAGACAGGTAACATTCAGTGGTCAGTTCAAGCAGTGCCACAGAACTGATCCACAGGGTTACTGATATATTTGCCATGTGGTCATCACAACATGTCTCAAAGAGGAGCAATGTGCAGCTTTGCTGGACAGGGATGCATAGCATATCAGGAGTATGTAAAGTATATGGGACAGGGATCTGTCAGGCATGTTATGATCCTTGTACTAGAAAGGTGGATGTCCATGAAGTATGTGTTTATTTGAAATCAGGATGTATTAGTGTAGCATGTCCAATATCTCTGGGTTGCACATGGCTTTATTCAGGGTAGGCATCATGCTGCATAGTGGAGCTAGGGTTTGGGAAGGCCAGTGTAGGCCATCTGAACATGGTCAATAACCCTTAAAGGAATGATCTCTATATTCATGGATGGCACCCTGTCATGATTAGGGGTGCCACTTACGACTACCTGACTGGTGTGGTGAAGTGACTATCAAAGGAAAGACTACTGTCCAGCTGCATCCCATACACACACAGTTTCCAGTATGTTGACCACTGCCTAGGTGGTAGTTCATGGGTACAGGGTTTTTAACATAGGGGATGACAATGCAATACTTAGCTGTGAGATTATGGCCATACGTCACACACCACACATCTGACCCACAAAGGCCCTTCTGTATGTTGCCCACAGCACTCATTGAGTCGACTATTGCTCCTAGTTCATGGTCATTTGTAAACTGCAATAGGCAGATGCCTTCTGTGTTAGTCTGTGCGGGATAGATAATAAAGAGGGGGAGTACCAGGAATGAACCCTGTATTACTGTAGCTGGCACTGGTTTGATGTATGTGTATTAGTCAGACACCTTCTGTAGTGTTGGTTCTGCCAGCGGTCCAGTTGCCAACCAATCCTGTGACATAGGTATATGCATCTAGTTTACTGAGTGTAGCTAGAACACAGTATGGGTGATGGTGTCCTAACACCTGGCAAGGTCAAGATATGCTGTGTGACTCAACCTTACTGTCATCTACATCTGTACTGACTACATCAAATAAATTGATCAAGGTTCATGGCCTTACAGACCAGACTCAGCAGGGTAGTAGTGCACTATTTCCCATTATGATTGGTGTCTCCCCCTTTGTGGGGTGTGATAATTGTTGCTGTGCACCATTCAGTGTGTACACAGCCTGACATGAAGCTATGATTGAACATGATGAGTATGTGGAGAGCAAATCGTTCTGACATTTATGTAAAATACACCCTGGGATGTTGACAGGTCCCATGCAAGCTGTATGTATGGCTTTAGCGAGTGCAACTTGTACCTGCATAGTTGTTATTACAGGGACTCTGTAGTGTACATGAATATATAAATATGTGTACCTGTTGGGGGGGAGGTGAGAGTGGGTTTAGGTTATCCAAGACCCTATCTGGGTGAACAAGTGCTATTTCTGTAGGTGCAGTACTTCTCATGCCATAGTGCTGTGCAGCATGGCAGGTCTTGTCGTTGCCATTACAATTAATGACATAGCTATAGAATGCTCTGTGGTTGGCCTCATAATACGTGGCTGATTAGTTTCACAGTAACTTTGAGTGGTTTTATATGGTGTATCTGCATCTTACTGAGGCTGACCAGGGATCACCTCCACTCATGTTTTCACTCTTGCAACAGTTTCTACTTTCTGTGGTACAGTTTAAGGCAGGGTACCACCAGTTTGCCTTGCTGTTTGTGTTTGGTTGAATCTTGGTTCTGTTTCAATAACACAATCACTGTACTTATGTGAGTGCTTAAAGTGCATTTGTGTAGGTTTAACATTTGCACATGCATTGTCCATCTGCATGGGTGCCATGACAGTCACCACTTCGCTCTTAAGAAGCATAATATTGACTTTGAAGATTGACTATGTGTAGCATACTGTTAGACCTGTTTGTGTGACTATGGTGATCTAGGTCATTGGGGTTAAAGAAATCCAACATGCATTGAGCACAGGTGTTGGTACATGAGGAGTCTTCCCAGTTCATAATGGGATAGTTGAGAGTAGCCATTATTATGGTTTTCTGTCTCAAACGTAATATTCCCCATTACAGCACAATATGACAGTTGGGAATTCTGAGGCATTGTGGGTGATCTGTAGCAAGGTGCAATTTGTATTCCATTTTGGCACAAAGGTAGTTGCTCAGCATAATGCATCGGAAGTTATGCAAGTTCAACTAGCGTGGGGGTGTAAATATCCTTCAGGAATATGGACACACCTGTGTCCTGTGTGTTCCAATAAAGGATAATGGCCAAGAGGTGAGGTATGTGTTATAACATGGTCATGCAGGTGTGATCTCCAGAGCATTGAAACATGTCTCAGCCACTGCACAGATATGTTCTCCATGTTAAGGATTGATGTAAGTGAGTCCATATTGAGTTTCTGAAATGTATCATTGAGTAGCGAGACCCGCAGTTTATTGCTTGGCTGTCCCTGTTACAGCAGTGGACTTTCACTTGAACCTTGCATGGTAAAGGCACTACAGGGGAAGCATGAGCCATAGTCAGTATCCAGATTCCCAGGGGTGACAGATGCAGGCCCTGTCTGGCAAAGCATCATGGTCTGTCAACCATGTTATCCCAGGCAGAGAGATACTGGATACCCTTTGAATTACATCAGTACATTAGACAATTGTGAAATACAAACCTTTTGTCCCTGTACTGCAGTATCATTCTGGCCAATGGCAGAATGCTACCCAGGCCTTGGGACATACCTGCATGGGCTACAAGATCTGACAGTTCCTACGTGTGTGTTTCCATAAAGTCCAGTCTACTGCATCACAGGTCCTGCACAACAACATGGAATATGCCAGAGCCATGTGTATAGTTCAAAAGGTGGTCTGAGTGTATGGGTATGTGGCTAATCATGGCAGACAGGCAGCTGACAGTATGTTTGCCCATGTTTAACTTGTTATGTAACATAGTGGTAAAGTTTGCATTCACAAATGAGTACTGTTGGGCATGTTTCTGGCCACATCTTCTGAGGAGTTGCACAATTTGGCAAACTATGTCATACAGTTTGTGTACATTGTTGTCTGTCTATTCCAGCTTGGGAGGTCTCTTGCTTGGCCAGATACTTAGAAGCCTCTGTGAATGTGTGTGATTTCTGGTGGTATGTGTGGGTGTCATTACTGTGTTCTGGTAAGGGTACATGTTGAGTGTGGTGATGAGATGCATGTGTTAACCTACACCTCATGACTGTCCAGTCCAGTCATGGTTGTAGTCTGGACTGCCTTCCAGCTTACCTCTGTAGCTGCATCCCAGACAATGTGTGGGGTGTGGTGTTAGGTGGGTTTGGCAGTGTACATGGCATAGAGATTACATTCCCCCAGGATGGCCACATACACATAGCTGACATTAGTAAACACTAGTAGCTGACTAGTGGACATGCCTGTATGAGCATTCAGTATTACAAGTACCTAGTACTGTATTTAGTTTACTTATTGCTTATGAAGATGTTTTAGACGGTGATGCTCACAAGTAAATATTTGTGTTATGGACGTGACAACACTGGCTATTACAGAAACATAGTAGCTACCTTTAGCAGCAATCCTCATCTGAGGAGCACATCACATCCTGATAGTTGATTACAGATGATGCAAGTGTCAACGGGTCTGTATCCTTTTCTGGGTATATACTCACATATCCACCAGAACCATGAGCTCTGTTGGGCACGGACACTCACTCCGCAAACAGAGTCAAGTATCAATAGACTCTCCTGTCACTATCAACAGGATCAGGATATAATCAGATCTTGATGTGGCAGAATTGAAGATGTTAAGATTTGCACTGGGTGTGACAAGGATGGACAGGATTAGGAATAAGTATATTAGAGGGTCAGCCAAGTTGGAAGGTTTGGGGACAAAGCCAGAGAGGCAGGATTACATTGGTTTGGACATGTGCTGATGAGGGATGCAGAGTATATTGGGAAAAATATGCTAAGGATGAAGCTGCCAGGTAACAGGAAAAGAGGAAAGCCTAAGATAAGGTTTATGGATGTGGTGAGAGAGGACATGCAGGCGGATGGTGTGACAGAGCAAGATGCAGAGGACAGGAAGACATAGAAACAGTTAACGGGAGCAGCTGAAAGAAGAAGAAGAAATTTCTGTATGCTTACACTATGCCTGCACCACTTCCTGGATCACTAAATACCTTCATTTGCATGCTACACTGCTGCAAATGGGGTAATTAGCATACAGGTGCAGGGAGCTGTGCTGGCGTAGCATACACAGGTAGTGCACATGGAAACAGCTCGCACCTGGATTGCTGCATATAGATATAGATATAGATATATAATATAGGGCATATAGGGAGGTATTTATGTTTGCAAAAATGTAAACTGTTTTTTACGGTTTACATTTCTGCATGCTTACATGTGTGACAGCGGTCAGGTCTGCTGTGGGAGTGATGGATGTGTTTAAGGTGGAGGTGGGATTACATCAAGGATCAGCTCTGAGCCCTTTCTTATTTGCAATGGTGATGGACAGGTTGACAGACGAGATCAGACAGGAGTCCCCGTGGACTATGATGTTTGCAGATGACATTGCGATCTGTAGTGAGAGTAGGGAACAGGTGGAGGAGACCCTGGAGAGGTGGAGATATGCTCTAGAGAGAATGAAGGTCAGCAGGACTATGACAGAATATATGTGTGTGAATGAGAGGGAGGACAGAGGAATGATGAGGATGCAGGGAGTAGAGGTGGCAAAGGTGAATGAGTTTAAGTACTTGGGATCAGTTCAGAGTAATGGTGAGTGTGGAAGAGAGGTGAAGAAGAGAGTACAGGCAGGATGGAGTGGGCAGAGAAGAGTGTCAGGAGTGATTTGTGACAGATGGGTACCAGTAAGAGTGAAAGGGAAGGCATCTGGATCACTTGCCAGACATATTTGGTGTTGGAACAGCAACCCTACGACAGCACCTGGCGCAAGTTTAGTGAATCCCGGGGAGAGGCAATATATAGATAGGAAGTAATAATCTGCAGCGATAAAACCATTGCCTTGTTCCCCTTGAGAACATAAAAGACCGTTAACATTCCCGCAAAACTTTTGTTTCCATATCTAGATGCATTAAACATTTCCTGTATTACATTGATAAATTCAGTGGAAAACAACAAACTCTTTAAGCACTAATACTAAATAAAACTATTCCACATTAAAAGCTTTAACAGCATCCAAACTTAAGGTCAACACTTGTTATTCAGCTAAAGTTATGAACATCTCTATCTTCAGTATGCTGTAAAACATTTTTCTTTGTCCAACAAACTCAGATTGATTACAACATATTAGCTGTGACATATGTTTCTATTCTGTGCACTATTACTAACATCAACAGTTTATAGACATGAACAACAAAAACAAACCCAACTGCAGCAACCAAACAAAACTGTAAAACTGTAAAATTCCCCAAAGCAGGCAGAAGACAGCTCAATATGCAGCTAAATCCAAAAACTTGATGAACCAGCAAGTAATCGTACCAAAAACCTTTATTGCAGAGAAAGAAAGTTAGCGCTTTCATGGTGATACCATACTGCTTCTTCAGACAAACATGAATGGGGACAGAATAACTTATATGCAAAGGACATCATATCAAACAGCTTAACAGCCAATAGAACAAACATTCATGCAGCCACATTCTCAGCTTAAAGGCATATGAAGTAGATAACACTTACTGGCATAAAATCTGATAAAAAATAAAAAATAAAGATAAAAGCATTAACACAAAAAATAATAAAACATGAAAAATATTCATAAATATATAAAAAAACAATAATAAATGCCCTACAGCCATTTATTCCTTAATACAGGCTTAATGGGGACATGATCATTCAACCCCATAGCTAGGTGTGCCCACAGACTCAAGATCCACTCCAACTCGACCACCTCAGTACGAGTCACTATATCACCACGTCACAGACCTGGGCTGATAACACATAATACCTGGAAGACAAAGTTGTGTTCAGGGCCAGTAGACAAAACATGCTTCGCTAAGGCACTAAAATCATATTGCTTCTTCATGCAATACACATGGTCCCTAATTCTTTCTTTTAAACTCCTGTTGGACTTGCCAACATATAATTTATAACAGCACTGACAATGTGCTAAATAAACCACATTCCTAGTGGAGCAATCAGCAGATGCCCTCAACTTCCACAAGTAGCCCATGACAGGGCGCCTAAAGAACCTAAAGTCATCTATAATTTGACAAAAATTATATTTATGACATTTAGATGTACCCATCAAAACTTGGGATCCAGACATAACATGTCTAGGAAAACATAACTGTTGCCTTAAATTACTGTGGTTCTTATATACAAATCTAGGGCCATCTGCTAATATATCGGAACACCTACTGTCAGTCTGTAAAATATGCCAGTTCCTGGTAACTATAACTTTCACCATATTTACACCATGGGAAATTTTCAAAACAATGGGGGGACAGCAATACCTATGAGGTGATCTAATTGATTGCCTATACAGAGCAGAAAAATATGGACATGTTCTACTATTACGCTCATTGGTTATTCTGGCACAAGCTTGATCAACGTCTACTTGGGTGTAACCCCTGATAGCAAACTATTTCTTCAAATCTGACAAACTTCCTTCAAAGTCATAAGTAGTACATGACAACCTTGAGACCCTGAAGGCTTGACCTCTCACAATGTTCCCAAATATATGTTGTGGATACATACTCCACCCATGGAGATATGACTGTCTATAACAGCCCTTCCTATGCATCCTGGTCAGCATTTTGCCATTCTCCAGCCGGATGTTCACATCCAAGAAATCATCAGTGACTTGGGAACAAGTGAGGGTAAATTTCAAAAAATTACTACTATTATTTAAAGAATGAAAAAATAAATCAAGCTCTTGCTTGTTGCCTTTCCAACCAATAAACATGTCATCAACAAAACGTCTATAAGTGGCAATATGACCTCTAGGGAGACAAGATTGGCCCTTCACGAACCGAAACTGTGTGAGGTCCAGTGTTTGAAGGTTGCCAATGTCTTTGTTTATAAGTTCCATGATAATACATTCCATGGCCTTGGAAATCAGGCTTGTCAGACTGAAGGGGCAGTAGTTCCCAGGATCCAAGGTGGATTCCCCCCTTGTGGAGTGGGATAACTGTAGCTGTGCACCACTAAGTGGGCATGAAGCCTTAGGTGAGGCTATGATTAAACATGACACTTTGGGTGGGTTGCAAGTTCATTTTGTAGTTCATGTAGTACACAGCCTGGGATATTGTCTGGTCCCATGGATGCTGTATTCTTAGCTTTGAAGACTGCATTTTTTACCTGTGTGACCATTATTACCAGAATTTGGCAATCTTTTGGTATTGAGATGGGCCATTTAGGGGGTGAGAAGGGGTGAAGTTTGCACTGAATTGATCTGCCAGGATATTGGCAATATCCTTGGGATCAGTATATTTAATGCCATTCTGTTGTAGTTCAGAGCAAATCTGAGCAATGCCATTTAGATTCTTGACATAGGTATAGAATGCTTTGTGGTTGTCTTTGGAATCTTTGGCAATTTTATTTTTATAATTAGTTTGGAAGATTTTATGAGGGATCTCAGCTTCTTACTGAGGTTGGTAAGGGAGTTTTTTTGCATCCTGGGATTTTCCTCTTTTCTGCAATAGTTTCTTCCTTTTGTTGTAAAGTTTGTTTATGGCAAGGAACCACCAGATTGGCTTCCTTTGTTTTGGAGGAGAGCGTCTTGTTTCTACTGGGGATGGCACGATTCATGCACGAGTGGATGTGTTCATATACTAAGGCACTGTATGAGCACATCCACTCGTGCATGAATGAGTGGATGCACGAGTCGATGTGCTCATGCACATCCACTCATGCATCCACTCATTTATGCACGAGTCGATGTACTTGTACAGTGCCTTAGTGTATGAGCATATCCACTCCTCCATGCACGAGTGGATGTACACAAATGGATGTGCTCGTACAGTGTCTTAGTGTAGGATTCAGCAGTCGAACTTTCAGTTCCCGTCTGCATTGGTGTCATGAAGTTTTTCACTTCTGACTTGAGTAGCATGAAGTTGGCTTTGGAGAAGTTTTTTATGGAGGTTTCCTTACTGGTGGGTGGGGTGGGATGTGGGTGTCAAGGGTGATTAGCTTATGGTCAGACCTGACCAACGAGGGGGTGACCATAGGTGTGGAGCATCGATTTCCCATGTTGGTAATGACCAGGTCTAGGATATTGGAGCCCGTGGTGGGACTAAGGACTAGTTTATCCAGGACATTGGAATTTATGAATTCCAAGAACCGTTGGGCAAAGTGCTGGTACCGAGTAGTTTTCCCAGTTAATGGCAGGGTATTTGAAATCACCAAGTATTAGGGTGTTTGATTGTATCTTAATATTTTCCAGTATGTTCACTACTCGCTTTTGATTTTGCATTATATATCTGATCATAATACTACTGAAAATATTGTGACTCCTGCTATAATGTCACATCATCTTTCCTCAAGCCAAATATGTCTGCATTTTTGCTGCCTGAGTCTTACAGTGTTAGCCAAATTAATTGAAATTGGTGTTTTTATTGTTTTTATTTTTGTTTTTATTGTTTCACCATATAACTCAATATGAGAATATGAAATGGCAAACAATATAATTCATGTTATATGAGAAAATGTTGTAATACAATGTTCTAATATTTTATGAATGACCTTTTGGCCATTATCAAGGAATTAACTCATTGAGGCATAGAAGGAACAAGTTCATGGCAATGTTAATTCATTGAAGCATTGTGCTCCCAAGCTGAAATGAGTTCTTTAATCAGCTGGTGCTAGCTTGTTATTGACTTTTTCTTCATCTCTGACTTCAGAATAGCCCACAAGTTCTCTATTCTTTTCATGTCTGGGCTGTTACCTGGCCATGGCAACACTTCAGTACCATAGACTTCAAGGAAACTGGTCACTTGTTGACCTTTGTGACATGGGGCATCATCATATATGAAGATAAAGTCCCTGTCCTGGTAAATCTCTTTTTCTTTGCCCAGTCACACAGCTGAGAGAGCAGACATTGCTATAGTATGGTTCTATACTGTTCCTGCTTCATGTTTCCCCGAACAATGTAGAGGAGACCTGCTCTGAAGTCACTTACAATGCTCGACAGCAGCCCTTGATTGTGGTGCTTGTTGCACTGAACAATACAGTTGTCCCTAATATGCTCTCCCGATTGTTGTCAGACATATTGCACTTGCTGATCTGATTAACATATTATTCTCTTGTCACTGAAAATGACCTATTCCCAATCTTCTTCTGACCAGTTTTCAAACTCTTTCACCCAGAGCAGTCTCTTTCATTTAGTTAAACAATTTCTGTTTCTTCAGAGGTCTGCAAGCTCGATGCTCAGCATGCAGAAGTCTCCGTTGAACAGTTCTGGAACTCACTGTAATACCCTGTTGTTCTAATATCTCCTGCAGCTGTCTATGGATGCCTTGCAATTCTTATGGCATTCTTTGATCAGATATGAATCACCTCAAGGAATTGTGGACCTTCTGCTAACACAGCTGCCAGAGCATCTGGACGACAAGCCTTCACCTGTATTTAGTTTCTTCTGAATTCGGCTGACAGATAGCTGACTAACGACTAACTAACTCTGACCTTCTTGATAATTTCTGATCCAGGAACACCTTCTTTGAGCAGAATCTCAACTTTTGCATGCTTTTGTGGTGTTGAGCCAGCCAAGTTACATACTTTTAAGACTATGGAGCCATGTCATTATGACATCATTTCTCTTTAACTAGGTAAGTAACATGTAGTAATTTCATGCTAAACAGTTTTGTCTTAAAGAATTAGCAAACTGAAATGATTTTCTGAATTTTTGCAAAAGCCAGATTGAAAATCATTAAAGAAACTAAGAAATGTCCATTATGTATCAATTTTGCTATTAATTTGGCCAACACTGCATTTTGAATGATTTCTGATAATCAGTGGAGTTATAAAATGGTCAATGAGTAGCAATCAAATGTGAATTTCTTGTCTTTCAGTTTTCATTCTTTTGACCTAGTAACTTAATCTAGTCTTTTATACCCACTACCTTCTAAATCTACTTAAACTTCACTACATTTGTTTCCTCTATATCACCTAAGAAATATACACATTAATCACCTTTCCTCACCTCTCGCTGCTTCCTACTCTTATCACTTCCTCTCTGCTTTCTACTAATATCTCGCATACTATCGGTCTCACTTATTTCTCTTACCTGTAAAAGTAAAATTGTAACCTGACATTTAAACCTTGCTACATATGCAAACTTATCATATTAATATGCAGTGGCTCTACATTTTACAGATTAGCCAAATTGTAACTTTAACATTTACATTTTCTCCAATGCATAAAATTGCCTATTTTGCAACTGAAACTTTTCTTCTCTGGCCTCTGCTGAAAAGAGGCTATCACAGCAAACTCAGACTACCCAAGTCTACAAATGCAGTAAATAAATAATTATACAATTCCTCCCTATTAATATTCTAAAACGTGCATGCTGATTGGCAAGCCCAACCAATGTGCCCATTGTAAATCCCGCAATATACAAACGGAAAAAGGTCCGGTCGCCTGGACTTTTTTCCGTTGGTATAAACTGCCCCAAAACTTTTTCTTTTTAAAAAAAAAAAAAGAGAGAGAAAACGGAGCAACAGAGACTTTCTTTTCTCCGTTGCTTCCATTTCAAAGCCTTGATATACTGAGTATACATAATACAGCAAGTCCCATACATATGCTCAGTACATCAAAACACAGACTCAGTATACCACAACCAGAAGAAGAACAGCAATCCGCTGTTATACAAAGACATTATTTAAGAAAAGTATTTTTTTTTCTTAAATAATGTCATTGTATAATAGCAATAACCGACTCCGTGGTTGTGGTATATTGAAGATTTAAAAAGCAAAACACATGAGTCAGCACAAGTTCTGTATATGTAAACAGCTGTTTTAATATTAAAAAATCTTCAGGCAAAAATATACCCCTACATAAATCAAACCGGTTTCGGCCAAAGCCTTCTTCAGTGATAAATACAAAAATGAATAAGCAATTCCCATAAACAGTGATTTATATACAACACCCTCAAGTTATCTACTGTCTGATTGGATATAACATAATTCAAAAATATTCATTCCGTCGTGGTGGGAACAATCCCCACAACTTGACTATCCACTTCTTTTCTTTGTTATTTAAAATTTCATGTAATGCAGCCTTGTCTTTGCATCTGTGAGTAATACAATCAATCACAATAAATCTTAAGACACCAGTTGTGTGTTTTAAAATGTGTTTATACAAAGCACTGGATTGTCTTTTATTTCTGATGCCACTTAGGTGTTCCTCTATCCTCATCTTCAAGGGCCTTGATGTTTGTCCTACATAAAATGCCATACATGTGCATTTGGCAAAAAATGAAATGTCGTACACATTTGGAGTATTTGAGCTGTTGAAACTATCTATCTTAAACACTCTCGGACAATGGGTACAATGTCCACATGGGCTACAATCCACCAATTTTTGTCCCTTGATTGTTCTTTGAACTGAAAGATTGTCCCTATTGTTCCACCTCTTATAATGGCTAAACAAGGACCCCAGAGAGCGACCCTTGCGAAAGGAGTATGAGCAGTTGTCATTCAGATGTTTCCTTAATTTGCTTTCAGTCTATAGGATTTTCCAATGTTTTGAAATGATGTCCATGAAGGCCCTAGTGTTCCTGCCATATGTAGTGACTAGCCTCACTTGATGTTTGTTATTAAGTGACTGCTTGCGATATTGGAGCAATTGACCTCTATCTTGTTGTGTGGCAAACCTACTGGCCTTACAGATGTCACCTGCTTTGTAACCCCTGTCCTTAAATCGAGTAGTGAGATCTTGTTGGTACTGGCTATATGTGGAGGAACTGGAACAAATCCTCTTTATTCTGGGGAATTGTGACTTTGGGATATTTCTGATGACATGTTGGGGGTGGAAGCTAGTGGCATATAGAGGTGTATTGAATTTTGGGAATTTTCTAAATACCTCACTTTCCAGTGTATCCATCCTTGTTTGCTTGATTGATGCATCCAAGAAAGTGATGACATGCTTGTCAAAGGGTATTTTGAATTCAATACCCCACTTGTTCTGATTGAGATATTCTACAAATTTCTGTAAATACACATCATCTGCCCTCCACACCAACCAACAGTCATCAAGATATCTCCGCCATATGTCCATTTCATTCAAATATATATTATGACTATTGTCATAAATTTGTTGCTCCTCCATGGGTTGGGAGGGTGGCCTAATGGTTAAGGTGTTTGCCTTACAAACACAAGGTGCAGGGTTTAAGTTTCACAAGGGATAGCTGGCTAGGCTTACAATGGCTCACAAGGGCAGTTAGTTTAGTACTAATCTATGAATCTATAAGCCATGAAGAGGTCAGCATATATGGGGGCAAAAGATAACCCCATTGCGGTACCCTGGACCTGTCATATACATTGTTCTTGAAAATAAAAGACATTCCGTGTTAGTACTTGTTCTGCCATACAGACCAGGAAGGTATTAAAACCTGGTCTGTATAGATCGGCTCTATCCAGCCAATACTGTAGGGCAGTCAGTCCTGCCCAATGGGGTATGCTAGTATACTGAGAGGTGACATCCAAAGTACACAGAAGCCAGTCAGGCTCCAATTGCATTTCAGAAATAATCCCCAAGAACTGGGTAGTGGATTGAATTCTGGCTTGTAACAATGCAAACAGTGGTTTGAGATGTGGTGTAAGATATTCGTAAAGTGGCTCAGTGAGTGAGCCCTTTCAAGGCACAGTTGGTCTACCTGGTGGCTTGGTAGGGTTTTTATGGATCTTGGGCAATAAATATAAGTATTGCTGGATGGTGAACCTTAACTTAGTAACTGATATCCTGTGAGATGATGCCCTCTTCCACTGCCAAATCCAAAAACTGATCAATGTCATGTTTGAATTTGGAAGTGGGATCAAGAGGCATGATCATATAGTGTCTAATATTCGACAGCTGTTCTTGTGCCTCAGCATAGTATTGGGTCCAATCCTGAATGACAACCGCACCTCCCTTGTCTGCTGGCAAAATCACAATACTTTTGTCTGATTTAAGTTTGTCAATACACATCCATTCCTCCCTGCTGATATTATCCTTAATGATGTTATTTTTGACAAAATTAAGATACAAATCTTTGAGAACATTATTTTGAAAGGCAGGAACAATAGGCGACATGGGGGGGGGTTAAAGGTGGAAAGTCTAAACTTAAAAGTTCTAGTATCAAGGTTATCATCAGAATCATGAAAATATAAGCGTAAATTCAATGTGACAAAAATTGATGACATCTCATGCAAAAACTGTTCTGGCACACCGAAACCCGGTACAAAACTCAAACCTTTATTGAGAGTGTTTAGTTCCAATTCTGTTAGTGTCAAGGAAGAAATATTATGCACATTATTGTCATTTATATTCATATCTTGGTCATTATTGTCAAGATGCCTTTTAAATCTGGTGGAGCCTTTGTGCTTCCTGCCCCCTCTTCTAGATTTGTACCTAAAGGGAGACCTGGTTCCAAATTGCTCCCCATGTTGTTCCTCTTGGGAACTGGTGACATCTTAGTATGGCTATCTTCCCAATCAATGTTGGAGGAAGAATCCTCCCCTGAGGTGGCAGATTCCCTATTTCTTTTCTTAAGTGTGGACTTAGTCCTAGTACATCTCAGACCCTTGAGAGTTTGGTTTGGAATTAAAAATTTGACTTTTTGGCGAGCCTCAAAAGATCTGCCTCTCTCAAAATCCCCAACATCCCGATTGAACTTTTTCATTTTCTTATCCTTCAATATATTTTCCAACTCAGAAAGATCTTTATTCATTTGGCTGATACAAGAGTTATAACAGGTCAAAGAGAGGTAATTCTGAAACCCCTCACTTATATTTTCTACCTTACGGTTTGTTGTTCTATCATTCTTTCATAATGTGCCGCCAAAACAGGCTTGCTGCTGCACCTGTAACCACTGATCTAACAACATTTGGTGTGGTTGTGATACCATAGGTTGCAGTCTCACCCTCAATCCCCTTGGTGAAATATTCTTCTGTTGGTATGCCCTGAATAACCTCAAGTGCCATACATTACTCCTAAGCTGTTTCAGCTCCTTGGTTAGCTTGAGAAATACCATCTTGCATTCCTGACCTGGATCATGAACACCTGAGTCACTGTCCACAGTGTTAGACCCCAAACCAAAAATCCCCAGGTCCTCAGTATCCAAAGATAGGCCCCTAATAATCAATACCAAATCCATGGTTGGCAAGTGTGATCAAAACCCAAATTATATCAATTCTGAACAGTTAATAATTCTACTATGGAAGTGTCCAAACCACTAGTGGCTGAGCTGCTTACTTTTAAATGTAAAAAGTATACCAAAAACTTTGGTTAAACAGTATGTTTATGTGTAACAACTGTGTTGCAGGTTACTTGGGTGTTCACCCCGGAAAATTTATGGCGGCACTATGAATAGCCAGAAACCACATTCAACATTGACATGTGGTTATATATCTGCTATGTGCCCCCAAATGCTAATCCCTATACTGAACAAACTTAGACCTTCACACATCATCAGTTGTTAAACCATAATCACAGCCTACAGCACTATAGTGGGTGGCACTTATACCAATATTTTCCTTGTATAACAGTATGCACTATATCCTGAATGTTTCATCACCCCGGCCAGTCCAGCATTGATGTTCACAATCACAGGGCTAAATGACTGAGTATATTAGTATAATATATAAATAAAATGCACAGTGGATCCTGTCCTCAAGTCCCTAGATCAGGCAACTAAACAGAAGAATTAAACTCTATCCATAGGATCAAAAACCTACAAGAGAGACTTATATGGTATGGACAATGTGTCCTGATTGTTGAGGCACAATCTGCAAAGCCCTATGCTCCCCAAAATCACACAATTGTTACCATATTGATGTTATCCTTAACAAACTATAAATACCTTTTATATCAAATTGAATGTTTCCATATAAAGGTTCTAATAGTAATACACTATATCATATATGTTATGTTGTCCTGCCGAGAGTAATATGCAGTTAAAGTAGAGGATGCCAATTAGACCTACCCTAATACCAAGTGACTGATGTATTCAACCTTTTCCAAACACAAAGTCCCCTAAGTAATAAATAAGACATTCATGCTGCTTGTTCACATAGACTCCATGAGTGAAACAAGTATAAATCCCACAATATACCAACGGAAAAAGGTCCATTCACCCAGACTTTTTTCTGTTGGTATAAACTGCCCCAAAACGTTTTTTTTTTTTTTACAATGAAAAAAAGAGAGAGAAAACAAAGCAATGGAGACATTATTTTCTCCGCTGCTTCCTTTTCAAAGCTTTGATGTACTGGGTATGCATAGGAATGCAAGTCCCATACACATGCGCAGTACATCAAAATGCAGACTCAGTATGCCACAACTGGTAGAAGAACAGCAATCCGCTGTTATACAAAGACATTATTTAAGAAAAGTAAGTATTTTTCTTTCTTAAATAATGTCATTGTATAATAGCAATAACCGACTCCATGGTTGTGGTATATTGAAGATTTACCCACAGTTGCCTTTGTTTAATCACTCAGGCTTCATCCTTGTCATTAAACCACAACAGCCATGGGTAAATCTTCAATATACCACACCATGTCGTTGGTTATTGCTTAAATAATCTGGGTGGTATGTTGACTAAGTTCTTTTTTAAGATGACTTTTAAACTGATCCTATCCCTTTGCCAAACTCTACCATGATCCAGTATATCTGTATTGCATTTTATTACTTCTTTGCACCAGCTAGAAAATACCTGTTTTCTCAAAGTACATAGCAAACCTATATCATATTTCCAAATAAGAGGTAATCAGTTTTTTCCTTGTAGACATCATGGCATACTGCTTACATGAAAGTAAGTAGGTTTGTGATCCAGTAAACAGAGCTAGGTGGTGCACACGTATGCGTCAACACAGACATATCTGTGGCATGCAAATCACCTCATAAGTAGGTGAACTGTATGCAAATGAGAGAGGTAGAGCAATCCAACAAGCAGAAGGCACTCCTACAGACCCCATGTTGGTGTCCGTAGTGTACATGGAAAAATTCCATGTACAGGATTTTAAACGGACAACAGGGACTGTAAAAGTGTAGTTTGATGGACAGAAATAGCATAGCAGACACATATGTGCAATATTATCCACAGTGTGTCCAAAACCATATGGGAAATCATTTAAAATACTTTTTTTTTTAATGATGTGGGTATGTTTGTGAGGCACGTCGCAGTGCGGAAACATGTTTTTATGAAAAAAATAAAAAAAAGAGTGCAAAAACCAAATTTATTAATATGTGACAGTAATGCATTATAGGACCCTGTGTGGAGTATCTACAATGGTGAAATGGCACTGTTGCTAATGAGGCAGGGCCTGGAACCATGTAGTTTCAGGTTGTGTTCACGGTTCCTAGTTTCCAGGTTGTGTGCATGGTTCCCTGTGAAAATGAAATAGGGTTACTGAATAGTACAAATGGGTATCCCTGTCCACAGATCCCATCCATGTAGGCACAGAACCATGTTGGTGTCCAGAGAAGAGGTAGCTGACATCAAAGGGGGGTGTCTGAGGACATGTAAGCTCATTGGAGCTCAGCAGCGCCTGTTTGAGTATCATGGCACTCTGTTGAGCAGGGGATGTGTACAGTTTCTGCTAAGCTTTGTTTACCTCTGGGGCACATGTTTCCATGTGTTTGCATGGTGTTCCACCATGCTGAGCGTGACCTTTCATGGGAGTGTGTGCAGTTATTTTGAGCATTGTTTACCATTGCGGGGCATGCTTGCTCAGCATGCCACAGTGCTGAGTAAGGAAGGCTGTCCAAAAAAAAAAAAAATTGGCTGAGAAAGCCAATGGTATATTAATTACCAATGACTCCTCTTTCACTTAAACTAGGGTCAGTAACAGTCCGTAAAGATGTACTTGGCAGGTGGAATGCATCATAGGTAGCCAATCACTCAGGTTGCACCTATAGCAGAGCACTATAAAGGTTGCATGCACCCTACAATCTGATTTCATCCCCATACTCTGCACCAATAAAGTACAGACTTGGGATCTTTAACTGAAGGAATGCTAGGGGCTGCCACAGGTCTGCTACATCTGTATGTGCTAGATGCTGAGGTTAATGCTGCTGCTGCTGCTGTGGCAGACAATAGGCGTAGACTGAGAAGGAAAAGAGTGTTCAGGCCCACGGTAACTTCCAGGAGCTACATGAGTTGGAGACTGTAGAGTGCTACAGGGTGGACAAGGACATATTATAAGAACTCACTGAGCTCTGCTGTGCTCAACTCAGACCCACAGCCAACAGAGGGTAACCCATCCCAGTGGAAACAATGTTATGTGCAGATCTTAGGGTACTAGCTACAGGTACATTCCAAAGACCAACTGGGGACATGATGGGGGTCTCGCTGGCA
The DNA here is from genome assembly GCF_019279795.1 of Protopterus annectens. Classification (NCBI taxonomy): domain Eukaryota; kingdom Metazoa; phylum Chordata; order Ceratodontiformes; family Protopteridae; genus Protopterus; species Protopterus annectens. The sequence goes on from NC_056729.1 coordinate 878,376,418, forward strand.
TCAGCATCCAGGGTACTCCACCAGTTCCTGAATGCCATGCTACCACATGCCAGTGAGTGCATTTATTTTCCCTACAACCTGAGGAGAAGACCAGCAGTATGCAACATTTCTACCATGTAGCACACTGCCCTGAGGTACTGGGCGCCATATATTGCACTCATGTACACATCTAGACACCACCCGGTGAGGAGGGTAGAATATATATCAAACACAAGGGGTTTCACACCATCAACTGCCAGGTTGTGTGCAATGCCCAGGACATTATCATGAATGTATGTGCTGGCAGCCCTGGCAGTTATCACGACTCCCATATCTGGCATGCATCACAGCTGTACCAGATGTTTACTAGGGGGGACATACCGCACGGCCATTTGCTGGAGGATGTTGTCCATGCACTGGAACTGTGGATGATGACACCCATCCTGTGGAAACAGCTGCAGCAGGATCAGCAAAAGGAAGGGATACACAACACCCCCACCAGTGCCTAAGTCATGACAGCCACACCCACGGGGGACTCAGAGGAAGAAACCCTTGCGGATGTCCCTGTAGGCAGAAGTAGGCATGCCCAGTATGCCCTGGCTTTGGCCAAGTGACAACGCATACCACATGCACTGATAATGTAGGACTCTAGGGATTGACACCTTATTCTGACTTGCATACATATAGTAAAAATTATGCCAAGCAACCAACACTACCTGTACCTAACCATGTATTGGCTGTGCACTGCATGAATCAGACAGAGTCAGGCCTGAACTACAGTTCTGTCAACTGCTGCATTCGCAAGGTAAGCCACTCACCTACACACCACTTATAAGGAGTACTATAATATGTTATCGTATGTATGAACCTGCTGCATGTATGTAAGGGAACATAGTGGGCTATTTGAAGAGATGTAACATCCACATGGGACTACAGATACCCAGTCCAATAGTATGTGTTCCGTAATATTTACTAGGCCTCATGGTTGGAATATTCAGTACAGCAGTCAAGGGAGATGTTAAACTGTGTGGGTCACATGATATTTGCACTACTGTCTATGCCAGCATATCATGTACTGTTTTTCTCCCACCCCCAACACACCAGTGTTCCCATACAACTGCTGTAACAGTAAGTCTGCAGTGACATATCAGCAGACCAGCCAATTCCAGGGCTGTGACATAGAACCTGGCCAGAAGTTGTATGTCTCACGTAACACAGGGGTGAAAATTTATGTCTGTATGATGTTGATTGTGTGAGGAATGACACCTGTCTGTCTGGTGGCTGGTGTGTCTCACTGGGCTAGGGACATTAGCATGGGTGAAGGTGTTGATGGTTTGAATCTGGCAGCATTCACGTCTTTTGCATGTGAGGTACTCATATGGTGGCATTCTCACAGAATGTCATACCCCTCAATCTGTTACTGCAAGACATCTGGACAAAGTCAGGGAGAATGGGGGACAAAGGGCCAAAACTACAGACAGATATTACACATGCTCTGATGAACCTAGACGGTGACTAATATAACAGCAGGTTGAAACAGGACAGAATAGGTGCAGGATGTAAAGGCTGTTACTTAAATGTGTCAGTAGTTAGTACAATTCAGTGACTGCATTATACAACTTTATACCAGAACACCACAAATGTATGAGGAACAGATCAGAGATATGGCGCGAAATGCTGGACATTCTGCAAAAACATGTACAGTGAGAGGTAAGCAGACTGGACTGTCACCCTGTGTGTGGTGTTACATTGTGTACCCCAGTCACATATTAAGTACAGCACACAGCCTGGGAATGCCTTGGACAATTTCAGGGAAGTGCTGTACTGAACAGGTGCAGCAGATAATGTCTGAACCACACAAAATCCCAGACCAGAGTATAGGTAGCTGTGGCCCAGAGTCACCTTGTAAGTACTGACAGTCCCACTCGACATGCTCCTACACTTAGCAAACCTGAGCACAAGTCTGTTGCTTCTTCCTCACAAAGATCTGCTATGTGGAAGTACATCTGTACATACAGACAGCTATGTATAGATATTTGTCTGTCCCTATCCTCCTCACACATGATTAGTATATCTATCAGTATGTATCACATATACATATGATACCGATATACAGTGGTTGCTGGTGACTTCAAATCAAAGGGGGGCTACAGGAGACAGCTGAATGGGTGGGGACAAGGGGAAGGGGTGTGGCCAATTAGAAAGGGGAGGAGCTATGCTCAAAACCACAAAAACTAACTTTAATTAAATACGCTGCCCTGGGTGGCAAACCATCATTATGAGAGTCCAATCAAGACAAAAATAAGTGTAGAAGAATAAAAATATTTCAATGCATTGGCTGCATGACAGCTTACTTAATATCTAGATGGAAACAAAAGGTTATGAGGCATGAAAAAATAAATTACTTTTTAAATACATTACTGGAATGCCATTCAAAATCAAGTACAAGAAAAAACAGAAGCACTCAACTCAAACCACTTCTCCTTGCACTGCAGTTCTAATTATAATTTATATTCAGCTTTATTAAAGTACCAAGTAACATGCTGAAAGTAGAAATCTCTGTGATGCCCTCACTTGTAAAAATGTTCTTATCCAAAAAAGACCTGCTGCCTGACAACTATCTACTTGTTTCATGGGGAAAACGTAAGTAAAAAATGAAAAGCAAACAAGAAACAAGCTCAAGATACATTGCTTAAAGGATTACTGTACATTACTGTACAGGTTATGGACCACACATGATCATTGGCATTCTGTTTAGTTTACGGGTAAAGTCTGTAGAGATGACTGGAAGTCTCCAACAAGTGTAATGAGCTTTTTAAAATAATGGAATCCTGTCCTTTAATACCCAAGGCTTATACATTATCTAGTCAAGTATTCTCTGCATGGCAACAACAGAAAGGCTTTCAATGTTGGCAATTCTTTAACAGTATGCTTATTAAAGCTTACTTGCATCTTACGATCTCAGACAAGCTTACCTTATGGTAATTAAAGCATTGCACAGAGCAACAGGCACTTTGAGTAATAAGCATAAATCAACAGTACAAAAATATGACAGAAACCAGACCTTTCTGCAAAATCAAGGACAGATGAAAAGCCACTGTAGTACTTGTGTCTACCTTGGATGGGGGGGGGGACACACTGCACATTTACACTGCATAACTACTCCTTGCCTTGCTTGGACACATCCAGAGTCACTACATGGTGGAGTGGGGTGCAACAAGTATGTCACAATTTGAAATGTCTCTGGCTGACTGACGGCCCTGACACATTTGTCATACCTCTCAACCTCAGAGCAAGAAATCTGGACAAAGCCATACACAGAAGTGGGACAAATGCCCAAAAATAAGGACAATTTTTAAATATTGCTCTAATAAACTTAGAAAGATAATAGAATAGGTCTTGCATTAGTAGGACTTTTCTGAAGGGTATAAAATCTGAAACTCAAATGTCTGTCATTATTTTCTAACTTCAGTCTTTAGTGATTTGTCACTAATTTGCCAAAAAACACAATTTTATGAAAAATGGACCAAATGTGATGCAAAAATATAAAATAGCCACACAATACAGCTGGGAACCTGTCAAAGAAGGGACACTTTAATATTAGTACTGCTAACTTGAGCAGCTGACAAAATAAAAGAATCTACATGCATTTCAAGTAATCTATAACTTTGATTATTACAGTTATTTCTTAATTGTAAACTCTCCATGTTTTCTTCCAAAATTGCTATTTTGCGAAGGGATTATTAGGGGGAAGAGCAACATTTTGAGCCAAAATCAGGGACACTTGAGAGGTTGGCTATGCCTAATTCTATAAAGCAATTTTATTTGCATGTACCTCTCAACCTGTTAATGCAGTAAATCTGAGCAAGGCCAAATATATTGGGGGAACATATAAACAGTACTAAAAATTGCTCTTGTATAAATTGAGACAGTTGATAGAATAACAGTTCTTACTTTTGCATGCATTTTTCTGAAGGTTATGAAATCAGAAACTCAGTGTATCATTATTTAGTGACTTAATTTCTAAATGATTTGCCAGAAAACTACAAATTTTATGAAGAACAAACCAAAAATAAGAAGCAAAAATCTATTCATTCTTTGAAAATCTGGACAGTTGGGAAGTATAGTTCAGCTGGGCCTGTCTGTGTTTGCTGCCCTTCCCCCCTGACAAAATCATGGTTGAATAGAGCCTCTGCAGCCATTCCAATGAACCATTACTTGGCTATTTCACTCCTTTTACCATAAACACTAATGTGCATACTGCTTTACTTCTATGACGAGTTGGACTTCATTTGAAAGTTTTATTTTGTATTTTACAGCACAAACACTAAGTCATCTACTAAACAAAGCAATGCAGTCTCACAATGAAAACTTAGCATTAAAACTTCTCTGCCCTTGAAACTCACATTCATTGAAACATTATTGAAACCCACATTCAAAGAAAATACATTTTGCCAGTGGCAGATAAAAGATTAATGTTGGGCTGTTTTCAAATCATAGGCCCCTTGCATATGAAACCTACATGTGCTCTTTGATACACCTTCCTCATTTTACTAAATTATATTCCTTGTACAATATATTACAGTTGTTAGAGGGTGTTTTAAATTTGTTTTGAACATTTTTCCAGTAAGCAATGAAACAAAATGCATGCACCCATAATGACAAAACTGCCCAGTTCAGAACATTTATCAAAGTCTACTCAGACTTCCACAGTCCACCATTATCAGTAAATATGCACAATTCCACAGTCCACCACTATCAGTAAATATGCACAATTCTACAGTCCACCATTATCAGTAAATATGCACTATTCTACACAGTCCATTATCAGTAAATATGCACTATCTCTGAAGAAGTAAAAGTCATCTAAATAATTCCACATTAAAGAAATCTGTAACTAATGAAGAGGTTGCTGCTAGCAAACACCTTTATATTTCATGGTTTCATCGAAAAATAAAGTGTCTGTTGCCCCTCAGGAATAAACTGCCTATATTACATAAAAAAATGATAAGCTAGTAATATTGCAAGAGGAAATGGATGGCAAACTGATAACAGACTCATAGTTAGTATCTTCACCAAGGAGAACATTCTCAGTACGGCAGCATCCACCCCTTGTGGGAGTAGAACCCACAGCCTTCTCAGTACGGCAGCATCCACCCCTTGTGGGAGTAGAACCCACAGCCTTCTGCATCAAAGGCAAGTACACAACCTGTTGTGCTATTAACAAGGCAAACCAACTTCACTTAAGCAACACTAAACTTCTGTTCCCCTGCAGCTCTCAGCTCCTTGTAAAATCTACTCAATACTCAACTTCGCAGCACAAGAAAACTGGAAAAAGCCAAAATGTATTGGGGGGGGGGTCAAAAGCCCAAAAACCAGGGACACAAACATTGCTTGTATAATCTTGGAAAGTTGCTAGAACCATACATTTTACTGCAAAGCTCCCTGTGCAAAACAGTCAGAGCAACATACCACTACGCCAAATCAGCTGCTTTATAAAAGAGGAAGACAAAAACTTAAATGGCTATCATTTAGTGAATTCAGATCTCACCATAGCTGTCAACCTCTTAGTACAAAACACCTGGACAAACCCAGTAATGAGGGAATACAGCCCTCAAGCATTCAGTGAATTCAGTTCTTGCCATAGCTGTCAACCTTAGCACAAAAAACTTGGAGGAAGCCAATAATGGGGGAATACAGTCCCAAAAATAGGGACAGATTTCAAATATTCATCTTATAAATGTAGAAAATTGCTAGAGTAAAAGGTTGTGTTACTATGTATTTTCTGAAGAACATGAAGTCTGAAATTCAAATGCCTGTCAATTTTACTGCTGACAGAATAAAAACAATTTTCAGCAGAGACCCAGGGAGAAATACTGCAGACACGTCTTTGTAAAATGACAGGGCACCAGAGCAAATCCACACAAACACAGGGAGGAGATGCAGACTCCACACAGAAGGCACCCCAGCCAAGAATCAAACCAGAAAACCTATAGCTGTGAAGCAACAATACTACCACTGCACCATCAAATATGCAAGGACTAAAACATTCAGAAACCTGAAGTCTGAAATTCAAATGCCTGTCAATTTTATTTAACATTTGTTAATCAGGACAGTCTGACTTGGAACAAAAAAAAAATTTCAACAGAGGCCCAGGAAGAAATAATGCAGACATGTCTTTGTAACATGGGAGGACACAAAAGCAAACCCACACAAACACAGGGAGAAGATAAAGACCCCACAAAGAAGGCACCCCAGCAAAGAAGCAAACCTGAAAACCTGCAGCTGTGAGGCAACAATGCTACCACTGCACCATCAAATATCAAGCATTGCAACATTTACAAACCACAGATATTATGAGGAGCAGATCAGATCAAATATGAGGCAAAAATCTGCAGTTTTTTTTTTTTTTTACAAATGGTGGTGGTTAGGGAATTCATGTCTTTAACACCTGCATACAAGGTACAAGGTTCAAGCCTGAGGTATTCCCTACCACACACACACACACACACACACACACACACACACACACACCCCTGTAGTAGCAAACCACAAAAACTAAATATACTGCACTGGGTGCCAAACAGTCGTCATGAGAGTTCAATCAAGACAAAATGAAGTGTAGAAGAATAAAAATATTTCAATGCATTGGCTGCATGCCAGCTTAATATCTAGATGGAAACAAAAAAGTTTGTGAGGCATGAAAAAATAAATTACTTTTTTTTAAATACATTAATGGAACGCCAGTCAAAATCAAGTATAAGAAAAACAAGCAGCACTCAACTCAAACCACTTCTTGCACTGCAGTTCTAATTATAATTTATATTCAGCTTTACTAAAGTAACAAGTAACATGCTGAAAGTAGAAATCTCTGATGCCCCCACTTGTAAAAATTTTCCTTATCCAAAAAAAAGACCTGCTGCCTGACATCTACTTGTCTCATGGGGAAAACATGATCAAAGTAAAAAATGAAAAGCAAACAAGAAAGAAGATTAAGATACATTGCTTAAAAGGATTACTGTACAGGTTATGGGCCACATGATTGGCATTCGGTTTACGGGTAAAGCCTGCAGAGATGACTGGAAGTCTTCAAGTGTAATGAGACTCTTAAAATAATGTAATTCTGTCCTTTATTACAAATACTGGCATATGCATTTCAATACCCAAGGCTTATACATTATCTAGTTAAGTATTCTCTACATGGCAACAGAAAGGCTTTAAATGTTGGCAATTCTTTAACAGTATGCTTATTAAAGCTTACTTGCATCTTGCAATCTCAGCCAAGCTTACCTGATGGTCATTAAAGTATTGCTACTTAAACACAGAGCAACAGGCACTTTGAGTAATAAGCATAAATCAACAGTACAAAAAATATGACAGAAACCAAACCAGACCATTCTGTAAAAATCAAGGACAGATGAAAAGCCACTCTAGTACTTGTGTCTACCTTGGATGGGTGGGATTCTCTGCACATTTACACTGCATAACTACTCCTTGCCTTGCTTCGACACATCCAGAGTCACTACATGGGGGAGTGGGGTGCAACAAGTATGTCACAGTTTGAAATGTCTCTGGCTGACTTGTGATGGCCCTGACACATTTGTCATACCTCTCAACCTCAGAGCAAGAAATCTGGACAAAGCCATACAAAGAAATGGGACAAAGGCCCAAAAATAAGGAGAATTTTTAAAAATATTGCTCTTATAAACTTAGAAAGCTAATAGAGGTCTTGCATTAGTTTGAATTTTCTGAATGGTATGAAATCTGAAACTCAAATGTCTATCATTATTTTCTAATTTCAGTCTTTAATTATTTGTCACTAATTTGCCAAAAAAAACACAATTTTATGAAAAATGGACCAAAAATGTGATGTAAAAATATAAAATAGCAACACAATACAGCTGGGAACCTGTCAAAGAAGGGACACTTTAATATTAGTACTGCTAACTTGAGCAGCTGACAAAATAAAATAATCTACATGCATTTCTGAAATAAAAGTAATATGATTATTACAGTCATTTCTTAATTATAAACCCTCCATGTTTTCTTCCAAAATTGCTATTTTGTGGAGGGATCATTAGGGGAAGAGCAACATTTTGAGTCAAAATCAGGGACAGTTCAGAGGTTTGGCCATGCCTAATTCTATAAAGCAATTTATTTGCATGTACCTCTCAACCTGTTAATGCAATAAATCTGGACAAGGCCAAATATATTGGGGGAACATATAAACAGTACTAAAAATTGCTCTTCTATAAACTGGGACAGTTGATAGAACAGGTCTTACTTTAGCATGCATTTTTCAGAAGGTTATGAAGTCTGAAACTAGTGTGTCATTATTTAGTGACTTAATTCCTAAATGATTTGCCAGAAAACCACAAATTTTATGAGGAACAAACCAAAAATAAGAAGCAAAAAATCTATTCATTCTTTGAAAATCTGGACAGTTGGGAGGTATAGTTCAGCTGGGGCTGTCTAAGTTTGCCGCCCTTCCCCCTCACAAAACCATGGTCGAATGGAGCCTCACTGCAGCCATTCCAATGATCCATTACTTTGTTATTTCACTCCATTTACCATCAACACTAATGTGCATACTGATTTACTTCTATGATGATTTGAACTTCATTTGAAAGTTTTATTTTGCATTTTACAGCACAAACACTAAGACATCTGCTAAACAAACTTGGCATTAAACCTTCTCTGCCCTTGAAACTCACATTCATTGAAACAACATTAAAACCCACATTCAAAGAAAATACATTTTACCCGTGGCAGATAAAAATTAATTCTGGGCTGTTTTCAAATCATAGGCCCCTTGCATATGAAACATACATGTGCTCTTTGATACACCTTCCTATTGCTTTGAACATTTTTCCAGTAAACAATGAAACAAAACTGTCCAATTCAGAACATTTCCATCATAAAGGTCTACTCAAACTTCTACATTCCACTATTATCAGTAAATATGCACAATTCTACAGTCCACCATTATCAGTAAATATGCACAATCTCTGAAGTAGTAAAAAAGTCATCTAAATAATTCCACGTTAAATAAATCTGTAATGAAGAGGTTGGTGCTAGCAATCACCTTTATATTTCATGGTTTCATCGAAAAATAAAGTGTCTGATGCCCCTGAGGAATAAATTGCCTAAATTACATTAAAAATAAGCTAGTAATATTGCAATAGGAAATGGATGGCAAACTGATAACAGGCTCATAGTTAGTATCTTAATTTTCAGTACGGCAGCATTCACCCCTTATGGGAGTAGAACCAACAACCTTCTGCATCAAAAGCAAGTACACAACCTTTTGTGCTATTAGCAATGTGAGCTGACTTAGCATAATCAGCACTAAACTTCTCTTCCCTGCAGCTCTCAGCTCCTTGTAAAATCTACTCAATACTCAACTGCATCTCAACTTGCAGCACAAGAAGTCTGGAAAAGCCAAATTTATTGGGGTGGGTCAAAGGGCAGAAACCAGGGACACATTAAACATTGCTTGTATAATCTTGGAAAGCTGCTAGAATAGAATGCTGTGTTACCACCATACATTTTACTGCCAAGGTCCCTGTGCAAAAGAGTCAGAACAACATACCACTATGCCAAATCACCTGCTTTGTGAAAGAAAAATGCTGTGTTACCACCGTACATTTTACTGCCAAGGTCCCTGTGCAAAACAGTCAAGAGCAACATACCACTACGCCAAATCAGCAGCTTTGTGAAAGAGAGGAAGACTGAAACTTAAATGGCTATCATTTAATGAATTCAGTTCTCACCGTAGCTGTCAACCTCTTAGCACAAAACACCTGGACAACCCCAGTAATGAGGGAATACAGCCCTCAAACATATTCAGTGAATTCAGTTCTTGCCATAGCTGTCAACCTTAGCACAAAAAACCTGGACAAAGCCACTAACAGGGTATTACAGTCCCAAAAATAAGGACAAATTTCAAATAGCCATCTTATAAACTTAAAAAATTGCTATAATAAAAGGTTGCGTTACTATATATTTATTGCTAGAATAAAATGTTGTTTTGCTATGTATTTTCTGAAGAATATGAAGTCTGAAATTCAAATGCCTGTCAATTTTACTTCTGACGGAACAAAAACAATTTTCAGCAGAGGCCCAGGGAGAAATACTGTAGACACATGTCTTTGTAAAATGGCAGGACACCAGAGCAAATCCACACAAACACAGGGATAAGATGCAGACTCCACACAGAAGGCACCCCAGCCAAGAATCAAACCAGAAAACCTATAGCTGTGAGGCAACAATACTGCCACTGCACCATCAAATATGTAAGGAACTAAACATTCAGAAACCTGAAGTCTGAAATTCAAATGCCTGTCAATTTTATTTAACATTTGTTAATCAGGACAGTCTGACTTGGAACAAAAAAAACAATTCTCAGCAGAGGCCCAGGAAGAAATAATGCAGACATGTCTTTGTAACATGGGAGGACACAAAAGCAAACCCACACCAACACAGGGAGAAGATACAGACACCCCCCCACAAAGAAGGCACCCCAGCCAAGAAGCAAAACTGAGAACCTGCAGCTGTGAGGCAACAATGCTACCACTGCACCATCAAATATCAAGCATTGCAGCATTTATAAACCACAGATATTATGAGGAACAGATCAGATCAAATATGAGGCAAAAATCCAATTTTTTTACAAATGGTGGTGGGTAGGGAATTCAGGTCTTTAACACCTGCATGCAAGGTACAGGGTTCAAGCCTGCAGTATTCCCTACCACACCACCATGAGCCTAACCACCATTATATTGCACCAGGGGCATTTTCACACACACACACAGTCCTAGTCCCTGTACACTTACCTGGTCCCGTAGTACACCGCGAAATTTTAAATTTTGGCCGCCCCTGCTGAATCGCTATATAAATTACAATGATACATAGACTCTCCACATATATCTACCTAACACATTTACATAAAGTACACACAGAGCAACATTTAAAAAGACATCCCTATTATGCACAATTTTTTATATATATATATATATATATATATATATATATATATAGATATATAGATATATAGATATAGATATATGTGGGAATGTAATAATGTGCCCACATACCCCCAGAATGCTGAGGTTATCTGTACATACACATCACACCAATTGTCCATTTGTCCAAAGGAACCCAACCAAGACTGCAACAGTTCATAATACACTCACCCAAAGACCCCTGTGCCTGCGGAATGTCACCCTGTAGACAGACACAGGTGAGCAGGTGTCGTAATGTACAGCGGTTTCAATGCATGCCTTGGACAAGCCATATTGTCCCTGGCCACATGTTTGGCTATCTAACTGCAACCAGCCACATATAGCCATACTTGTAACTGTATACACATAGCAGGGATATTAACAGGTATCCCACTCCTAGAACACTAGATACAATAACATTACTAAGCAATATCACTCTGCAGGCCACACATGCTGTTCAGCACAAGGGTACTTTGTGTACTCCACAAGTACCGTGCCTGCAATCATACATACAACAGATGTAACCTGTGGCACATGTGAGCTATAGTGTGTAATAGTAGGCAGATACAGGTTCTAATTTCACATCAGACAATGGTGCAATGGTGTGTGTGTGTGTGTGTGTGTGTGTGTGTGTGTGTGTGTGTGTGTGTGTGTGTGTGTGTGTGTGACTATGTAAATATATCCCCTTGCAGCACTACAGACATGCCCATATGGGCTATTTTACATTTTATGGCCTTGTGACTAACTGCTGGCCTCTACATTGCCATCTTCTACAAGGCCTGTTGATGTCATCCACCTTAAGACTGCTGGCAGACAGTTGAAGATCAGATAATCTCTGAGGCGCACGTGATAAGTACTGTGAGCTATAGTGTGTAATAGTAGATTGGTAGGGGGTTCAAATCTCACATCAGCCAGGTGTGTGTGTGTGTGTGTGTGTGTGTGTGTGTGTGTGTGTGTGTGTGTGTGCGCGTGCGTATGTGTGTAAATATATCCCCTTGCAGTACTGTGGATATGCCCATATGAACTATCTCTGTCCAATGATTATGCATTTTACGGCCCTGTGACAAGCTGCTGTCCCTAAATTGCCCTTCTCTACATAATCATAACTGATGTTTGCCACCTGTCAGACCCAGACATAGGATATTTGTAGATGTGGCAACTCGATCACAACACCTTCTAGATTTGTAAGTTCAGAAAATCCAGGTGACACGTAGCAAAGGTAGCAGACCTTATTACAAAGCATGAATGCATAATTATGCCGAATGCCCCCATTGTCCCTGATACACTGTTCTACACATATGCACCTAGGGAGCCATACATGTATACTAACATACCTTGCTGACATCATATTTTTACTGTGCTGACTTGCCATCTTGTGTATTGCCATCATTTGCCCATAGTTTATCCCCTCAGACTCCTGGAACAGAAACATACACAGATGTGTGACACACCTGTCATTCTGTAACACCACAGCCAGTCCAGCATCATGCAACAGAGATACACAAAGTGAGATGTGTAGTCATGACACACGCCATCATACAGTACCTGCTGTGGTCCAGAACAAATGGCATGGCAAAACAATACTGCACTACAGAAGTACATGTCAAGTAATGTAGACACCCTGTGCATCAGACACATAGTAGCATTTCCTTGCATCGATAGCATGGAATGATGGGGATGTGGCACAGGTATCATCAAATCCACAGGGTGTGGTATGGGGGTGCTGGATGCCTAGGCTGTGACAAACAGTTGACAGCATGTGTGTGAGTAAGGAAGGGGTGCGCGTTAGATGAGTCATGGAGAGGTGCCGTGTGTGCCTGTTGTTGACCTGCATGTGACAGTGGTATTTCAGTGTTTGCTTGTACACAGTCAAGCCCAGTGCTTATCCCTACACCTGTATACATTGGACAGCTGTGGACCATACATGGTAGAGTGGACAGTTCTCCATCTCCAGCCATGAACACGGGAACTGGCTCTGCCAGGAGTAGCACTGGCACCACCATGCTCAAGGTCTGTTGCGGTGCTAGTACCTTATGGTGATTGCTGTCTACTGGGGCTGTGTCCCCCACTGGACTACCCAGGACCACCTACCCATGACCTGCCACATCATGGTTTGGACAGCACACTTCCCTCTGTAGTGCTGCCGGTACTGCCACTATGGGAGAGTGACTGTTCTCAGCCATGTTAACACTCAGCAGATGGTGTTGCTGACCTACATGCACATGTCTGACTCCCAACTCCTTCCAATGTTCCAGCACAGGCAATGTACAGTCCAGGACAGACAAAGTCTCAGCCCACCATCTGTCCACTGAATCAGTGAACTGATCCAGGGTGTCCCCAATATGGTGGAGGCAATCATGGATGTCAGACTGAGCTGTGTCCATAACCCTAAGGATCCATTTGGTGTTGCATTCAAAACATGCCTGTACCTCCATGACAGCCTGAAACATGTACCGAGTGACCCTTGATGTGATACCTGCAACAGATGGTGAATAGACAGCATTCCTCCCATGAGTACCCCTGTCAATCCACCTATGTGGGATCTCACCAGCTCTCTGGCTATGGCCAGTGTCTATACTCAATGATGCCATAGTTGCCACATTGTCCTGTTCAATGTTGCCAACCTGTGACTGTCCAATATCTGTGGCCTCTGGGGAGTGGGTATGTGTGGGCATACTGAGTGTGTGCAGTGACAATGGGGGCAGAAGACGGATGTCAACCTCTGGGACAGATTCAACCCTCAACAGCTGCGCCTGTGCCTTACTATGACCATCATCATCATCAGAGTCCAATGAGACACTGATAGCTTGTGAGGGGGACAAACTCCAACCCATTCAAATGCAGTGCATTACTACCTGCACTTTTATGTTTGGTAATCCACACAGACTCATACATATGAGGATCCACAAATGCATTTTCAATTCCAGTCTCACATCTTCTCATCTCTGCTCACATGCACAATAGATAACCTCACAACAACATACACAGCCAGGTCAAGCCTTTTATAACATGCACTTCAGCCACATCCAGTTAAAGTTGTAAGTGCAATCTGCCTGTAAGGTATGCAATATGGCAGTATATGTGATAGAACTACACATAAAACCCAGTACACCTATCTTGGGGTTGGGAGGGTGGCCTAATGGTTAAGGTGTTTGCCTTGCAAGTACAAAGTGCAGGGTTTGAGTCTCACAAGGGATAATTGGCTAGGCTTAAAATGGCTCGCAAGGGCAGTTAGCTTAGTACTAATCTATGAACCTATGATATATCAGTACTAGTGTCACTGCCTCAGGTATGTTTCTTCTCCCTTTTGTGTTTGAACAGGTATCTTTGAGTAATTGCCTCATGTATACCAGGCTGTGTACAAACTTGTCGATGGTTGTTCAAATATACTCCTGTGATTACCCATAATATGAACTGCAGTCAACTGTTTCAGAATGGAAGTTACAAATATGCTATTTATATTTATATACTGGATGATGCAGTGGTGCAGCAGTAGCATTGTTGCCTCACAGCAAGAGGTTCTCTGGCTCGATTCTCAGCTAGAGTGTCTTCTGTGCGGAGCCTGCATGTCCTCCCTGCAATTGTGTGGGTTTTCTCCAGGTACTCCAGTTTCCTCCCAAATTACAAAGATGTGTCTGGAGCATTTTTCCCCAGGCCTCTGCTGAAAATTGGTTGCATTCCAAGTCAGCCTTTCCCAGTAAAGAAATGTTAAACAAATAAATAAATAAAAACTATTCTGGCTAAACACATTTGTACATAGGGCAATATGGCAGCCTTTAACTTTCATAGGGTACATATCATCCGTAAAAAACAGTATAACACTTATGAGGTACAGGACCAGGAACTTGGACCATACCTGATGGACCTTTGAAGAGGTGAGGGAGAAGTACTGACAGAACCATCAAATGCTGCATGCTACAAGGTAATATGTGCATATATCCACATGTGCAGTAGCTACTGTGATACTGGCTATATTGCTGACATTCTGAGTATGTGTGCACAACTGAGCATAAACCCCAACCCCCCCCCCCCAAATGCATATAGACCTGACACCCATCTACAGATATGTATATCCTGCCAGAATGACAATGATACAGTATTACACTGGTGACCACAGTATGCTTACCTGGATGTTCCTCTGCTGTGGTCACTGTGGCACCCACCTCCACAATGTATGGTGTGATGGATGCCTGGGAGCTGTCTTGTTTTCCTAGGTTCACCAGGAGGTCCTCTGTGGCTGAGAGTGATTGTTCCTTTGCAGACCCTCCACCGGTGGTGGCACAATCCCTGGCAGCATAAGCTGCCTTTCGTCATGCAACATTCAGCATGTTTGTGGCTTAGTGTTGTACCTGCTCATAGGTCCTGTTCTGTTGGCCAGTCTGATTGACATCCCGCACAAGGTCTGCCCACAATGCTGCCCGCTGTTCCTGATTATGCCTCCCCCTGGACAGCAAGATCTGATGGAGCTTTCTCAATCCAGCCACTATTCTGTCATTCTCTGTATCTGAGATGGGGGCATGTCTTCTGTGGTACATGGTTACTGAAAGACAACAAAAGGGGAACACATTACAGAACCAGATACATGGACATCCACTATGCACAGATCCAGCACACCCATATTGACCTGCACTATCCACTGCTCCCTCACATATTATACTCCACAGTCTGGCAACACACTACGTGTGTGAATACCACCAAGATAGTAGCAATACTGGGGTATGTCCCTTTGTACTGTGACAGACTCTGATGTATATTCCTACACCCAGCACTGCAGTCTACTGTGGTGTGTCCCCTATGAGCAAACACCCACTAATATGTCATATGGCCACTGCCAGATAAGTAGCAGTGTGCTATTACAACCAGTATATGGGGACAGTCCAGCAACACCAGTGTGCCACAATGACAGAAAACAATGCAAAGCTGCTATAGTATATGTTCCCTGTAGGCATCATACCTCTCAATAATACAGATGTTTGCAGAATGTCAAGATGTTTGTCTCATATATTTGGTGATTTTCACTCAAAAGTGTGGATTTTTGACAAATGGTTGGCCAATCATTGATGGTTATTGTCAGAGAATAAAGACAGACATCTGAGTTTCAGACATCATACCCTTCAGAACACAGCTATGCTGCTGTAATATCTGTTATTCTATTCACTTTCTTAGTTTGTACAGGCAATATTTAAACAGCGTCTTTAGGTTTGGGCCTTTGTACCCCCATTAAGGATGGCTCTGTCCTGATTTCTTGTTGTATGAGGTTGACAGGTATGTTTGCTATACCTCTCAACCAAACAGGGAAAAATGTCAACAGAATCAGGGACACTGTGAAAATGTTAGAACTATTTATGTGAGACATTGACAGAATGAGAGGAGGTGTCTTGCAGTACATCCTTTGATGTAACAGAAGTGTACACCCTTAAGTATTGTCACTATGTATTATATATAATCCACTAGCTTTCCTACAACAGACAATCATTGCAGGAGGGATTAACAGGGACAGAGCTAAGATGTGAGCGAAAATCAGAGACAGATGAGAGGTAGGCCTGTAGGTTTAGGACAGCTGAGTATCAATGACATGTCATCACCATAGATCTAAGACAGGCTTATTCCTTATTCCACATGCCTCCATCCTCCCATCTGCATCCTGTTGTATAGAAATGCACTACCTGGATGTTCCTCTGCTGTGGGGTGCAATAGTCCTTTTTTGAACTTTGCTTTTGGTAATATTTTAAAAATACGCTGTCTGTGTGATTGAAGTCTCATACAGACCTGTTCCCCATAACCAGCTGGATCTTTCTGAAGGTACTGCTCCTTAGCAGATAATTATCTCTGCACCAATCTGTGGATCAGATTTGCTTATTGCAGCCAAAATAGCTGAATTGCACTATCAGTAGACAATGACATGCCTCCACAGTGCAATATATAAGGCCTTCATGTAGACCTGGGCCAATTTCTTAGTTGTCAAGATGGACATTACTGAGGTGTGGAGACTACAGCATCACAGAGGGTAGGAACCATGACTGTCAGCTGTATAGATTTATGCAGTATGTCCATAGTTGTGCCTCATATGTGTGATTAGTGTCCCATGACATTGTGATCATCTGGCAGTTCATTGTCTGGCACACATTGTGGTTTGAGGTCAGTAATGAAAGACAGGCATTTGAGTGTCAGACTTCATACCCATCAGAATATGCCTGCTAATGCAATAGCTGTTATTCTATCAACTTACTATCTTTGTAGGAGTAAACTGTTACACATGTCTGTATCTCTGAGCCTTTGTCCCCATATTACTTATGGCTGTGTTCCTTGTTCTAGGGGGTTGGGAAGTATGGTAGGTCTGCAGCAACTACCTTTACATACAGTTGTGTGTGCTACAGGCTTCAGCTGCTGCTGCACCCTTGAACACATAGGGGGAGTGTGAATACTTTAGAGGGCAGCAAGCTGTATGTGTAACTGTGGCAGATGTGTCAGCCCTGTCATTATGCCAGAACCAGGGTAAGGATACCCTTTACAGTCCAGTCGAGGCATGTGATTAAGCCACTTCTGTTTAGCAACAGTATCAGTAACAGAGTAGTAGGTGACATATAGTAGGGCTGTACAGATATGTGCATTGTGTCCCTACCTACAGGCCTTTGACTTGCAAAACTGGATAGAAGTTCATTAATTAGCAGTAAGCTGTGTGGATAAAGATTGTATAACGCAGTCCTTACATGCTGTCTTTGCAATAATGTATTTGAGCTGCAACACAAAACTGGATTTGAACTCAGGACTGTGTGTGGCAAAATGTACTGAATGCAAGGTATTTAACAGATTGAGCTATTGATTCACTGCTGCAGCAAGTGTATTTGCAAGGTATATGTGCATACATACAGGCTGTGAGACACATTGCATCCATCAGTATGTGCATGGCTTTCTATGGCAGCTGATGCCTTAGTAGGTGTGTTTCAACATGCTGCTGATAAAAGGGCACATTCACCGGCTATCACAGGCCTCACTTACATCCATTGTTATGTCTGTGACTGTCTAGTGATGTATTATTGCACCAGAGTCAAAGGTACACTCCCATTTTTACCATTAAATTTTATTCCAGTTTGTGTGGTGTGGTGCACAGCTAGCTCTGCTGAGACAAGACCAATGACTCTAAGTGGCAATCACTATGTTTTGCTGAAAACCCATGTTTTAATTAAGATCTGTGTGGTGTGGTGGGTTAATGCAGTGTGCTCTAGGTGTAAGGGGCTCGGGTTTAAAACAAGCAGTGATGTTTATTTTGTACATGTGTCTGACAAAGTAATAAACACATTTAATCATTAAAGCTCCATTTAAGCTCAGCTAAGCAAACTGTAGAAGCATGCCATACTGCTTTGCACA
Source organism: Protopterus annectens (assembly GCF_019279795.1). NCBI lineage: Eukaryota > Metazoa > Chordata > Ceratodontiformes > Protopteridae > Protopterus > Protopterus annectens. The sequence continues at coordinate 878,394,768 of NC_056729.1, forward strand.
GCTCTGCGCAAATGCGTGCTAAAAATATAAAGAAAAGAAATAGGGCTTGATAGGAAAGTGGTGAAATGGGGAAAGCAGGGCAAAAAGTATAGTGAAAGGCAGGTAGGGATGTGTAGGATGAGTGCAGGAAAGAAACATAGCTATCCCATTCTTGTACAGCAACAGCGGTGCACTTTGACAGAATCTGTAGATGAATTTGGACTCTCAAAGTACAGAGAGAGGGGTGAGGACAACATAACTGCATTGTCAAGCCAATTGAACCAAATTACTTGTGTCCAGTGAAAATGTGTGCAAAATGGAGAGCTATGTGATGGGTAATATTTGTTTTTGGGACAGGTGCCCTTTTTTTATTAAGTTGAGAGTGGAATGTTGGGGAAGGGACATAGGCACATGTTTGGAGGTATGTTGGGTAGAAGAGGTTGCATTCACAGACAGACAAGACAGCAGATAGGGGCAGAGTATTTCATATGAGGGAGGAGAACACATTTAATGGTGAGGGTATTGTGGAGTCCAAGTCACACATGTCTCGAGACAGCAGCAGCATGACTCATGTCCCCATCCATGGGATTGTTGACACTGCTCCTTCACTGTCCTGAGGGTGGCTGTGTTGGAGGCTGGGTGCCAGAATGGGGCTGCCCCACCAGGTTGGCCAGCATGCCCTCGATCTGGCACAGGTGCCATTCATAGCTCTGATGAACAATCCTGTGCACTATGACCGGCAGTTCAGACTGAGTGACAATGGCCCCTCTGCCACTGCTCCCAGGGGATGGCCGGGCCCTGTCCCCTGAGGCAGTCTCACCCAATGCGCAGGTGGTGCAGGGACAGTGGATGGAGTACCACCGGTCTGGGTCCCAGATGTGCTAGGACCCGGTGCCATGGCCAGTTGAGGCAAAGTAGGTGGATCAGCTGGAACCGGCCTACCCTGACATGCTGTAGTAATGGAGGTATAGCAATAAGTATATGTTAATTGTGAACAAACCATTGTTAGTAATAACAGCATAGCAGAACACTGGAAATAAACCAATCACATATCAGTGCATATTGTGTAAAACACAACAATAAATAACAGAATATTCAGTATGTTAACAGCATGCCAGTAACAGTTACAGCATAATGCCAACAAACTATGTAATTTAACAAGATATGTTAATATGTAACCATTATAATGCAAAACAGTAATAAGACACACATCCCAAAATACAGTTAATGTAACAACATATGTTAATACTAAACCATAACCAATGAATAGTAATAAGAAATAAAAGAAAATTAGATGTGGGGAGAGAGAGAGAGAAAATCAGTCCATTAGTAACATTTCCAGTTATTTCTTTGAAAACAGTACTACTATCTACTCTATGGGTCTGTATTTTTTGTATGTGTACAGTGACAGGTCTCCTATAGCTGATGTAGCATGTACATACGTCTCAAGCTACTTGCATGGGACATTATTGGTGAAGCAGTAACAACAATGTTTTTTGGGCTGATTTGTTAATACTTTGCAATCTAGGTAACCATTTCCATGGTAATCATGTGACAGATGGATTATGCACTATTAATTACATAATGTGAAATAGTGACACTTGACAGACATGTATTTGTACAGTACATGCACTAAACAGCTGTCATGCCTTAGTTGGCAGGCATGAGAATAGAACCCAATAACATTGTCTTCAGGGGACATCTGCATAGAATGTACTAATTAACAACAACTGTTAGCAGACACTCCAGGCATACAGCCATACCTATTACACATTTTATTTCTGACTGAACATTGTTGATGAACACATTATTGCTAACAATTTTAACAGTCTCTGGCATCTAAACACACAATTATCTACTCATAATATTCACACACTTACCTGCAGTTAGTGTGGAGAGAGACACTGAGCATTATGTTACTGCTTCTGTAATATTTACTGCTACATGCCACTGGATTCGCACCCTGGACTACGTGTTAAAATGTACTCTATAAAGAGCAGTTAAACTGAGCTACTGAGTCACTGCTGATTACTGACCGACTGATATTTCCCTAGAACTCACTTGGAACCCAGCTATGACCTGGTAGTACTACTACAGTGTTATACTAGACTGCAGTGACAGTAGGATGCACATGCATGAAATACAAGCATAACATAGATAGTAGGTAAGCTATATTTCAGTATCATATCTGTGAAGTCAACAAACAATATCAGCTCATGGAGTGGGCTACCTCACCCATATACCTTTATTACCTGATGTCTGTGGATGACAGAGCATTAAGTGACTAATATTGACCTAGAGACAGCCTTGAACAATACTTATATGAGATAACCAATACAATTTGCGGCCATTAGATTTGCATTCTGCAGTTATTACAGTGTTATGCCTGACTCTGGCTCTTTACCATAAAGGCTTAATGCATACAGGTTTACTGCAATGGATACGACATCACAATCCTGATGTACACCATTTTCCTTGGTGCTATTGTTATTGTTTCAAGTTTTTTATTGCAGTACACTTGGCATTATTCCTTTATTGCAATACAGCTCTAATTCCACATTTATTGCACTACAAACCCTACTGTATATACATTAATGCAGTTATTGGTATTGTTTCATGATTTTATTGCAGTACAGTTGATATTATTAATTTATTGCACTAGAGCTCTAAGTCCACATTTATTGCACTACAGACTTTACTGTATATACTTTATTGCAGTTGATGCTTTACTATTTCTTGCTTATTTCACTACAGTTAACATAATACATCTGTACTCACCACAGTCATGGCGCAACCTAGCCAAGTCCCTGGCATGCAGCTCAACATTGCAAGCCCTCTCAGCTGCAGCTGTTGGGAGAGACGCATACCATTATGCATACCAGTTTTGCAGGCATGCAGAATACATATTGGTAAAACAGAGGAAAAAGTACTTACATACTTGTGAGGCATTCCCTGCCCTCGTTTCTTGGACTCAGGTGTCCAAGAGTCCCCTCTTCTGTCTTTTCAGGTCATCATGGTGGGGACAGCATTACTCACTTGTGTGAGGGATACCAATGACACTGGTGAGATGATCTCTGGCCAGCCAGTCCTAGGCCTCCGACTTACACTCCAAGGCCTGGAAACTGTCCTGCAGCAGCCTGTCATCATGGTTTTGGATGAGGAGCCCAGCCATGGCCCTGGTCTCCAGAATGCCCCAATGCTGCACCCGAAAGTGTGCACCTTCACCATCACCAGCCATTGTATACTGTCAGTGATGAACTATAATGGATTCTGCTGTATTCTCACTTATTGAGCTTAATATAGGCTGTTTTCCCACCATTACCATCATTGGGCTACATTCAAAAAAGTGTCGGGTCACTTAGCACAGCGCAAACCAGTGCACCTGAGATGAGAAGCACATAAACTGGCAGAACCATAGCCTCAGCAGAGCTTAGTAGCATGCAGAACAACCAAGCAGAGCCAAGTAGCACACAAACTTTGACAGCTGTTATCATGTTTATGCGGTGCTTAGCAGGTCTAAGCATAGTTAAGCAGAGCTTGGCAGACCACAGTTGGGCCATCTTTTATAAAAAAAACATGCATAATATGCATATCAAAATTAAATACATAATTTCCCTTCCATGTATTCAAACCTCAGACTACTGCACATGAAGCCATAACTCTACCTATTTAGCTATATGGAAATTAAAAAAAACAGTATACCTTCACATATACTACTGAGCTACCTATAAGTAGTGCTGAGCACAGCGCCATGCAGTGCAAACATGCTTAGACATGCTTAAACACACCTTTAAATCAATAATTAATTACATATGGTTTCTATCTTTAGATGTCTGACAGGTGTCTGCTATCTTGTATGTGAGCGCAACTTGGCATTGCTGCACTCCACACAGCACAGCACACAAACATCCTTTTTAAAAAATAAATAAATAAATAAAGCATAGGAAGAAAATTAAAATAACACAATGGAAATTGCAGGGAGTCTCATACTCATCTGCAGCCATGGTTAGCACTATACCTCTTCCTAGACTGATTCAATAACCATGTTGCTTGGCTCTTCCTCGGCAATGCACCATTATTAATATGCATGGTGCACTGCTGAGGAGGAGCCATGTTCAAGAACACAGGTACATTCCATGTAGGTGCTACATGGTGCATACAAGGATTTTATTAAATCCTAGTGATTATCTATTTATTATCTTAATTTAAGTCTATAAGTGCCTCAAATATTTTATGCTAATCCTAATATAAAATTCAGAACTAATGGTTAAGACCCATTGCCTACATTCAAGTTCACAGATAGTATCCATATGTGGAATAGGAAAACATTAGCCCCTTATCTAGCTGATACAACACTTGTTTTACATTCCAGTCTCCCATTACATAGCAATACAATCTTAAAATGCTATTATCTATTTATTATCTTAATGTAAGTCTATAAGTATCACAAATATTTTGTTGATTCTAATATGAAATACAAAACTAATGGTTAAGACCCATTGCCTACAATTAAGTTCACAAATACTATCCAAGTACTATCCATGTTTCAACAATTGGCTAAAGTCATTCAAAGGGGATCCATTGTCTGTCAGTCTGGGATGACATGCTCGACAAGCCACGTTGCTTCGCTAGGGACGGCTTGCATCTGTCACCCTTGGGCTTTCGTATTCTGGCCAAGGCTCTTGCCACCCCCATAGTGCCTTTTTTAGGCAAGGCTCCAAGGACAAACCCACCTCCATAGACAACCCAAAGATAAGAAAAACTAAAGGTAATGCTACTCAATGCCAGAAGTCTAAACCTCAAGATGCATGCACTGGAGACTCTCCTCAGTATGGAGAAAATCGATGTCTGTGCAGTAACAGAAACCTGGTTCAAGGCTCCTGAGAGCACCCCAGCACTACCATGTTATAACTCATACCATGCGTTTCGGCCCCAAAACTCGGACCGAAGCACAAAAGGAGGGGGAGTATCTATATTCATCAAAGATACCCACACTTCCAGGTTAGTGGCACCGCATGAAGCATCGGAAACCATCCATGTGCAACTAATAGCGGGCAAAACTGCTTTTCAGTTTGTAGCCTGCTACAGAACACCCTCCCTATTACAGGAACCCCACTTGGCATTCCTGAGAACACTGGAGAATATGAAGGTCTCTCCAAACACTATGTTATTGGGTGACTTCAACTACCCAAACATTGATTGGGAAAACTACTCAAGCCCAAACACCCTCGCCCAATGGTTCCTTGAATTTATAAACTCTAACGCAATGGAACAACTGGTCACCACTCCCACAAGAGGGAACAACATATTGGACCTGGTCATCACCAACATGGGGAGTCTATGTTCCACACAAGAGGTAAACCCCTCATTGGTAAGATCAGACCATAAACAAATTTCCCTGGACATCCATATCCGGTCCCCACCCCCAGCCAAGGAAATCACTGTAAAGAATTTCTCCAAAGCCAACTTTGCACTTCTCAAGACTGAGGTGGAATCCTTCAAAGCCCCTGGGCCAGAGGATAATACAGCCCAATCCGCAGAATCCTTTACAAATGCATTCTATGAGCACCTGCAGGAATGCATGGATCGTGCTATCCCAAATAAAACCAAGACTCACTCCTCCAAAAACAGGAGACCGGTCTGGTGGACCCCGGCCATAAATAAGCCATACAACAGAAGGAGGAAGCTACTACATGACAGAGCAAAATCCCAAAAAGGGAAGGCATCTCTGATCAGTATTAGCAAGAAACTTTGATCCCTCTTAAAATCATCAAAGGCCAGTTTTGAAATAAAAATTGTCCTAGACACTAAAGATAATCACAAGGCCTTCTTTAGTTATGTCACAAACATGGGTGGAAACTCCCAGATATGCTCTGAATTGTTGCATAACGGTACAAAATATACCAAACATACAGACATAGCCAACATCCTGGCAGACAGATTCAGCGCAAACTTCTCCCATCCTTCCCCCCCAAAGGAGCAAATGCCTATCCCAACTGAATATAACCTCCCTGACATCACAGATGCACAGGTGAAAACTGCCCTCTCCGAAGCAAAAAACACAGCATCTATGGGACCGGATGGTGTCCCAGGCTGTGTCTTACACAAGCTCCAAGAAGAACTGAACCCTCACATTAAATCACTGTTCAAACTTAGCCTTACTACAGGATATGTACCCAAAGAATGGCGTACAGCTACAGTGGTCCCACTCCACAAAGGTGGTGCCACAACGGACCCCGGAAACTATCGCCCCATAAGCCTGACTAGTCTGGTCTGTAAAGCTATGGAGCGTATTATCATGGAACTCATAAACAAAGACATTGTGAGCCTCCAGACACTGGACCCTACCCAATTCGGCTTTGTTAAGGGCAGATCTTGCCTCTTAAACCTAGTTGATTTCTTTGAAACCGTTACCAAAGCCATAAATGAGGGCAAGGTAGTCCAGACAGCCTACGTGGACCTCGCAAAAGCCTTCGACACAATACCCCACTTGGGCATCATAAATAAGCATACCAGCTTAAATATCAACCCCTAAATCACAAGATGGGTTGCAAACTGGCTCAGAGATAGAACCCACATGGTCAGAATTGCAGGTGCCATGTCTGAATCCAAACCAGTTACAAGTGGCGTCCCACAGGGCTCAATTCTGGGACCTCTCTTGTGTGGTATATACTTCTCTGAGGTTCAGGCTAACACGGGGGGATTATGGCTGACAAAGTTTGCAGATGACTGCAAACTGGGGGCCATAATCGAATCTCCAGCTGACACAAGCATCCTCCAAAAGGGTCTCACAGAGACGGATGCTTGGTGCCAGAACCATGGCCTCAAGCTAAATGCTAAAAAGTGCATAATAGGTTCATAGGGTCATACTAGGCTATCTGCCCTAGGCCATTTATAAGCCTAGCCAGAATGTGTTTGGCTTTCGCCACCCATTTTAAATTTATTTTGCTATGCCCTTTTTTGAGGTTAGTATATTGTGCCTCTGTCTAACAGTGACACAGAAGTGATACCCAGGGTAAACCTATGATCTCCCATCCACTCATCAAGATTCCTCTTGAAGAGAGTCAATGAGGGACTCTGCCTAACCTGGTCTGGGATTTTATTCCAGAGTGAAGGGAGACTCTGGGTCATGAATCTGTCCCTCCAGCATGTCCTATTTATTTCAGTGCTGAGGTTCAAGTCTCTCGAGCGCGTAGCTCGATGGGATTTGGATTTTCTGAGGTGCAGCATGTCCATTAATTCCAGGTTGGACATGGCTTTATACGTCAGGCACAGATCACCTCTGAACAGGTGGTATGCCACTGAGTAGAGCTGGAGTTTCTTTAACCAGGCAGCATATGGCATCTGTTTGAGCCCTTTGATCCTCTTGGTGAGGTACTTTTGGGGTCTTTCCAGTTGTTGCAGGTGTCTGGTAAGGTACATCCAAAAGGGGCATTGTACTCAATTATGGGCCTGATGAGGGATGAGTAAAGAGGCACGATGACCTCCCCTGATCTAGATGTGAATCCCTTCATGATTAGGTGGGCTATATAAAATGTTTTTCTAACCACTTTGGCCACATGGTTGTCAAATGAGAGATTGCTATCAACTTGGGTCCCCAGGTCCCTAATTACTTCTTCTGCACTTAATGGATTACCACCTATGTGGTAATTTGTGGGGACTTTGTTTTTGCCAAAGGGGATGACTATACACTTTTTGGCATTTAGCTTGAGGCCATGGCTCTGGCACCAGTTGTCTGTTTCTATGAGGCCCTTTTGGAGGATGCTTGTGTTGGCTGGAGAGTCGATTATGGCGCCCAGTTTGCAGTCATCTGCGAACTTGGTCAGCCACAGTCCTTCCATGTTGGCCTGTACCTCCGAGAAATATATACCGAACAAGAGAAGTCCCAGGACTGAGCCTTGTGGGACACCACTTGTAACTGGTTTGGAGTCTGACATGGCTCCAGCAATTCTAACCATGTGGGTTCTGTCCTTGAGCCAGTTTGCAACCCATCTAGTGACATAGGGGTTTATATATAAGCTGGTCTATAATGCCAGACTGGGGTATTGTATCGAAGGCTTTTGCGAGGTCCAGGTAGGCTGTGTGGACCACCTTCCCCTCGTCAATGGCCTTGGTGACTGTTTCAAAGAAATCAACCAGGTTTGAGAGGCAGGATCTGCCCTTAACAAAGCCGAACTGGGTAGGATCCAGTGTCTGTAGGTCCCCAATATCTTTATTTATGAGGTCCATGATGATCCTTTCCATAGCTTTGCAGACCAAGCTAGTCAGGCTTATGGGGTGATAGTTTCCAGGATCCGTTGAGGCACCACCTTTATGGAGAGGGACCACTGTTGCTGTACGCCACTCTTTGGGCACATATCCTGTAGTAAGGCTGAGATTGAACAGTAGTTTTATGTTTGGGTTTAGCTCTTCTTGGAGTTCATGTAGGACGCAGCCGGGGACCCAGTGTAGTCCCATTGATGCTGTGTTTTTTGCTTTGGAGACGGCGGCTCTTACCTGAGCATCTGAGATGTCAGGGGGTCAGCACTCTGCTGTGATAGATATTTGCCCTTTTGGTGGGGAGGGGAGAAGTTTGCTGAACCTGTCAGCTAGGATGTTGGCAATGTCTGTGGGTTCAGTGTATTTTTTGTCATTTTGGACTAATTCTGAGCATATCTGGGAATTACCACCCAGGTTCCTAACATAACTAAAGAAAGCCTTGTGATTATCCTTAGTGTCCTGTGCAATTTTTCTCTCGAAGCTGGCCTTAGACAATTTTATGAGTGCCCGTAGTTTTTTGCTAATAGTGATCAGTGATGCTTTCCCTTTTTGGGATTTTGCTCTATCATTTAGTAGCTTCCTCCTTCTATTGTATAGTTTGCTTATGGCTGGGGTCCACCAGACAGGACGTCTGCCTTTGGAGGATTGGGTCTTGGTTTTATTTGGGATCGAATGATCCATGCATTCCTGAAGGTGTTCATAGAATGCGATTATAAAGGATTCTGCGGTCTGGGCCGTATTTTCCACAGGTCCGGGGGCTTTGAAGGATTCCACCTCGGTTTTGAGGAGTGTGAAATTTGCTTTAGAGAAGTTTTTCACTGTGGTTTTCTGGGCAGGAGGTGGGGTTGGGATGTGAATATCCAGTGAAATTTGTCTAAGGCCAGCTTCGAGAGAAAAATTGCACAGGACACTAAGGATAATCACAAGGCTTTCTTTAGTTATGTTAGGAACCTGGGTGGTAATTCCCAGATATGCTCAGAATTAGTCCAAAATGACATGGGAGTGGTAACAAGTTGTTCCATAGCATTTGAGTTTATAAATTCTAGGAACCTTTGGGCTAGGGTGTTGGAGCTAGAGTAATGCTCCCAGTCTATGTTTGGGTAGTTGAAGTCGCCCAATATAATGGTGTTTGGAGAGACCTTCATATTTTCCAGTGTTCTCAGAAAGGCCGAGTGGGGTTCCTGGGTTTGGGAGTGTGGTCTGTAGCAGGCTATAAACTGGAAGGCAGTTTTACCAACTGTTGTTGCACATGGATAGTCCCTGATGCTTCGTGCTTTGCCACCAACCTGGAGGTGTGGGTATCTTTGATGAATATTGATACTCCCCCTCCTTTTGTGGTTCGGTCCAAGTTTTGGGGCCAAAAAGCATGGTATGAGGTATAACCTGGTAGTGCTGGGGTGCTCTCGGGAGCCCTGAACCAGGTTTCTGTTACTGCACAGATATCGATGTTCTCCATGCTAAGGAGAGTTTCGAAAAGGCATCTTGAGGTTTATACTTCTGGCATTGAGTAGCATTACTCTTAGTTTCATATCCCTTGTGATACCTATGGAGGTGGGTTTGTCTTTTGAGCCGTGCCTAAAAAAGGCACTATGGGGGTAGCAAGAGCCTTTGCCAATATCCGAAAGCCCAGGGGTGACAGGTGCAAGCCGTCCCTAGCGAAGCATCGTGGCTTGTCGAGCATATCATCCCAAGCTGACAGGCACTGGATCCCCTTTGAATGACACCAGTACTTAAGCCAATTGTTGAAATTGATCATCTTGTCTTCATATTGTGGCATCATTCTTGGTGAGGGTAAGATGCTACTCAAGGTCAGGGTCATACCAGCCTGGGCTAAATGCTCAGAGAGCTCCTTTATGTCTCTTTTCATGTAGTCCAGGGAGGTACGTCTCAGGTCATTCACACCAGCATGGACAATGACTGAGTTATATTTGTACTTGCCTTGGAGTGACCTGAGTGCTTGTGTTATGTGGTGGATCTTAGCGCCTGACAGGCTGCTCACCGTGACCCTCTCCTTGTTCAGCCTGGTGAGCGGGACGTCAGTGTGCCTGACGATAGAGTCACCTATTACAAGTGTATCAGGTGTGTTGTTTAGTCTTAAGGGCTGTGACTGTTCGGCACACTGGCTTTGTGAGATATGTGTTGCACGTGTTTTGTTTTGGGGTAGCGGTTGCTTGGGTGTCTGCTGTGGAGGTCTCTGCTGCTTAGGCAGATCTTTATTTAGAGCCTCTGAGTATGTTTTTGTGTGATTATGTGTTTGGTTTGCTGTCGTGGTAGGTCTATGTGAGACTGGAATTGTAGTGAGTGTGGTTTCCTTCTCCTCCTGACTGGTTATGCCAGTACTGAGTTGAGATAGCTTAGCCTCCAGTTTGGCTATATGGTTGCATCACTCACATGTGTTGGAATTTGTTGGGAGGAGGAGAGGGTTGTCTGTGTACATGAGGCAGTTGTAACATTGCCTCAAGATTCCCAGATTCACCAGCTGGACTGGAGAGGAGATTTACAACTGACCTTTGGACATGCTAGAATAATATTGGGAATTCCTTAATAATTGAAAACAAGGGCCAGTGGGGAGTGAGGGTGTAGTGCTTTTAATTTTTAGTGCTGACTTATATAATTGCTTTAGCGCGCAAATGCCAGGTAACTTAAGTGCAATGTATTACAGGTAACTTAAATGCAAAAATGACAAACAGTAACTTTCTTTCAAGTGAAACAAGGAAATAAGTACAGTAAGCAATGCAGATATCACTAGGGATCCACAGAAGCACTGAGAAGCCACGTATTAGGTGGAATTAGCGTTCCAGGGAAATAACAAGCAAACAAACAACAAGCATATAAACAAAGCTAGATTCAGCAGGCCTGGATCTAGTCTTTGCTACAGCAAACAAGGTGTACCACTTTCAGTAAGATACAGTTCAAATATTCAGGCACTATAAACCTTTAACCAGAAATTCCCAGCTCAGAAGGGCAGAGTCCAGCCTCTTCTCCCACAAGAGTGCAGACCATGAACCTTCTTAATGTAAAATAACTGGCCTGAAGCCCAAGTGCCTAAACCAGAACTAATACACTTTAAGAATAACAGACACTGGGCTCTCAATCAGCAGTTCCCAACTTAGAAGGATGAAAGCTACCTGTCCTGCCACCACAGTGCATGCCACAAACTTTCCTAATGTAAAATAACTGGTCTGAACCCCAAGTGCTTAATCCAAAAGACTTAGAATGTTAGCTACACTTTAATCAAGTTACTACCAAGCAGTAATAAATACAATTGAATACTTTAGAGAATTCTTGGATTAGTGCTCAAGTTACACAAACAAAGCTAGATCCAGCAGGCCCGAATCCAGTCTATGCCACAGCAAACAAGGCGCACCAACTTCAGTAAAAAGCAGTTCAGATATGCATGCACTATAAGCCTTTAATCAGAAATTCCCAGCTCAGAAGGGAAGAGTCCAGCCTCTCCTCCCACAAGAGTGCAGACCACGAACCCTCTTAATGTAAAATAACTGGCCTGAAAGCCCAAGTGCTTAAACCAGAATTAATACACTTTTAGAATAACAGACACTGAGCCCTCAATCAGCAGTTCCCAACCTAGAAGGATGTAAGCTACCTATTCTGCCACTACAGTGCAGACCACAAACCCTCTCAGTGCAAAACAACTGGTCTGAAGCCCAAGTGTTTAAACCAAAAGGCTTAGAATGAGTTACACCAAGCAGTAATAAATACAATTGAGTACTTTTAAGATGATGCAAAAGTAAAATAAAGTAGGTAGAAACACAAGTACAGTAAAAGCAGATGATTTTTTTTTTCTGAACAAGTGCTGAGATCAAAGAAACATATTTGAGTGCTGAAACTAGAAAACTGGCTAGTTATAAGAAAAAAAAAACTAAGCTAGAAGGCTTCCCTCCAACACAAAATGGCTTGTGGGCTCAGAAGCCTACAAATAGTCTATACCACTTAACAGGAAAGGCAGGAAACAAGCTTACATTTTTTTCTGTTTTCCAGATGTTCTCTTTGTACACAGTAGGAGTGCCTGAAATCAGAATATGATCTCACTGCACTCAGTTGAGTGAGCAAATGAGATGGGCCCAGATAGAGTATCCAAACACAAATTTACAAGAGGGGCGGGCAGTTTCAAGGCCACTAAGATTAACACCGAAACAAAAACAGGGAGGGTGGGTGAGCATAATCATCCCCTTTGGGAAAAACAAGGTGCCCACAAATTGCCACATAGGTGGTAATCCATTAAGTACAGAAGAAGTAATTAGAGATTTGGGGACCAACGTAGATAGTAATCTCTCCTTTGATAATCACGTTGCCAAAGTGGTTAGAAAGACCTTCTATATAGCCCACCTTATCATGAAAGGGTTCGCATCCAGATCAAGAGAGGTCATTCTGCCCCTCTACTCGTCACTCATCAGGCCCATAATTGAATACAATGCCCCTTTTGGAATGTACCTTACCCAACACCTGCAGCAACTGGAGAGACCCCAAAAGTACCTCACCAAGAGGATCATGGGCTACAAACAGTTGTCCTATGCAGCTCGACTAAAGAAACTCCAGCTCTACTCAGTTGCTTACCGCCTACTCAGAGGCGATCTATGCCTGATGTACAAAACCATGTCAAACCCAGAATTAATGGACATGCTCCACCTCAAAAAATCCAAGTCCCTTAGAGCTACACGCTCCAGGGACCTAAACCTCAGCACACAAATAAATAGGACATGCTGGAGGGACAGATTCATTTCCCAGAGGCTCCCCTCACTCTGGAATAGAATCCCAATTCATGTTAGACATAGCCCCTCGCTGACCCTCTTCAAGCGAAATTTGGACGCATGGATGGGAAATTGCAAATTCACCCCTGGGATCCCTCCTGTGTCCCTGCTAGACACAGTAAACTAATCTTAATAGGGTACCTTCTGTGACCTACTTTACAGCGGCACAGTAGGCTAATCTAATAGGGAGGCAGAAGCCAAATACACTCTGGTTAGGCTTATAAATGCCCTAGGGCAGATAGCCTAGTATCTACCTATGAACCTATGAACCTATATGAAAATACTAGCCCCTTATCTAGCTGTTGCAAAACTTGTTTTACATTCCAGTCTCCTATTACATAGCAAGACAATCTTGAAAAGCTACATTTTCCTTATTAATTCATTAAAATTGTGTCTGATCTGTCCCTGGGAGTAAATTAACACTATGGACTACATTATACATTGTACCTATATACCCCTTTAACCCATATATAATATCCATCAATGCTTAATAAAATATCCTCCACATTTAAGAAAAAAACAGAACTACTAAGGTGTTTCCTGACCAAACAAATTAATCAAAACCAGTGCCATCTTATTTAAACACCATGCTTCTAGTCATCAAGATATGTTTTTTATAATGCTAGTATTCAAGTTTTCTATATATTTATATAGATGTATATGTATATGTAGATTGAGATCTATATATCTATTGGTCTCCCTCTATCCTTTTGACTTTCTTCTCTCGCTCTATCTCATTGAGCTGCTAAGGTAGTATATTTATTTTGGCGATGAACCAATAATTATTTTGATTCCTAATAAGTAAAGTAACATAACATAGAGTTATTCCTATTAGGTCTTGTTTACTAGCTTACAAACAGAATATAGTAATTGATTTCTGTTCAAACAGTTTTATTCTAGCTTACTGTTTCTTTATTGTAGATGTAGATGATAGAAGGCGTAGCCAACTACACCAGAAAAACTCCCCATTACAGTTATCAGCTGCCATTTACATTTGAAAAATATCTCCAAAATGTATAACGCCAGAAGAGATAACTGACAAGCATAATAATGAATTAACATTTATATATATCTATATCTATCTATACCTATCTATATCTATCTATACATATCTATATCTATCAATCTATATATATATATTATATATAAAACTGAAAGATGCAAGACATTAATGTGGTGACTATTAATCTTAACAAATTTTACTAATGTTGTTTTCTACTAATCTTTTACATTTATACAATTAGTTTTCACAGCAAAAGTATCTTAGATGAAATAATTTGGTATTGACTTTGTATTATAGATTATGTTTTTCTTGTCATGTTGTTTTCACATATATACCATGATAAGCAAAATTAAAAACGTTTGTTGGTCAATAGTCTGCAAGGCTGTGGAGAGCATCATCATGGAACTCATTAACAAAGACATTGGGAACCTCCAAACACTTGACCCAACCCATTTTGGCTTTGTTAAGGGCAGATCATGCCTACTAAACCTGGTTGACTTCTTCGAAGCAGTCACCAAGGCCATAGTTGAGAGAAAGGTTGTTCACACAGCCTACCTTGACCTCGCCAAGGCTTTTGACACCATTCCCCACTCGGGTATTACAGAAAAACTCACTAACCTGAACATAAACCCGTATGTCATGAGATGGATTGCCAGCTGGCTTTCTGACAGAACTTACATGGGAAGAATAGTGGGCTCCAGGTCTGATTCTAAACCAGTCACAAGTGATGTCCCATAAGGCTTGGTCCTGGGATCCCTACTGTTCAGCATATACTTCTCAGAAGTACAGGCAAACACAGGAGGACTATGGCTAACCAAGTTTGCCAATGACTGCAAACTGGGAGCCATAATCGACTCTCCGGCTAACACGGATATCCTCCATAAGGGCCTTACTGAGATGGACACCTGGTGTCAAAGTCATGACCTCAAGCTAAATGCCAAAAAAATGCATAGTCATCCCATTTGGGAAAAACAAAACACCTATGAATTACAACATAGGTGGCAGCCCCCTTAATACAGAAGAGGTAATAAGAGATCTGGGGACCCAGGTAGATAGCAATCTCTCCTTTGACAATCATATTGCCAAAGTAGTTAGAAAATCCTTCTATGTGGCCCATCTAATTACTAAAAGGTTCACATCTAGAAATAAAGAGGTTATAGTGCCCCTCTACTCATCACTCATCAGACCCATAATAGAGTACAATGTCCCATTTGGGATGTACCTCACAAGACACATCCAACAGCTGGAAAGACCACAAAAGTAAATCACCAAGAGGATTACTGACCTCAAACATATGTCCTATGCTGCCTGACTGAAAAAACTCTGGCTGTACTCAGTGGCATATCGCTTACTCAGAGGTGATCTCTGAATGACTTACAAAACCATATCCAACTCAGAATTGCTTCTGCTGGGTTGTTTGTTTCTGATAACTTGTTGCAGTTAAACTCTTTTTTCTAGAGGCTCCTTTAGCTGTTTAAAACTTTCATTTAAAGGCTCACTGCTGCTTTTCAGCTGTGAGAAACATTTCTGCAGTTTGTTCTAAGTAGTGGGGATATTTGTAGCATTTCCATATTCAGGCTTGTATTTGGGCCTAGTGTTTGTGGAGGCTGTGTGTCTGAGTACAGCCAGACTAGCCCGGTCAACAAATGTAAAATAAATGTAAAATAAATAAAATAAATAAATCTTAGTTTAGCCAAAGCCATCAAGCATTTCAGTGAGAGAGAATTGTTTGAGGTCATTGGCTGACTGAGGTCACCTGGACTACAGCTTAAACTAAGCACCTCATTGGTTCTTTTGAGATTTCTTTCTTAAAAGCTGTCTCAGGTTTCAACTTTCTGTACCTAAGAAGTTCAGTTGTGAGTGTTCTGCCATTTCACACTGAGCTGATCGAAGGAAGGACACTGAAGAAACTCGGAGCTATAATATATAACATTAAGTATCCTGTTTTTTGTTTATTTTGTTCTTTATTTCTTTGTTATTTATAGAACTTTGTGTATTTTTCTAGCTAGTTTCACTGTGTGTGAGGTATTAACTGGAAATTGTCCACTTTTATTAAGCATCTGTTGGGTTGTTTGTTTCTGATAACTTGTTGCAGTTAAACTCTTTTTTTTCTAGAGGCTCCTTTAGCAGTTTAAAACTTTCATTTAAAGACTCACAGCTGCTTTTCAGCTAAGAGAAACATTTCTGCAGTTTGTTTCCCACCCTCCCTCTGTTGGTATAGTGTTTTTATAGTTGGTGGCTTTGCAGTTGCCAGCCCCTAGTGTAAATTTGATCTGGGACCCTCCTCCCAGTCTAGTGTCATTACCTCATTCTACTCAGTACAGGGAGAACATTTGAGAAGGCCAATCAGCTTAGTTTCTGCTACTCCTTTCTCTCTTTCCACTTTTATCTGCTTTTACTGTATTTGTGTTTCTTCCTACTTTATTTTGCTTTTGCGTCATCTTAAAAGTACTTAATTGTATTTATTACTGCTTGGTGTAACTCATTCTAAGCCTTTTAGTTTAAGCACTTGGGCTTCAGACCAGTTGTTTTACATTAAGAAGGTTTGTGGACTGCATTGTAGTGGCAGAACAGGTAGCTTACATCCTTCTAAGTTGGGAACTGCTGATTGAGGGCTCAGTGTCTGTTATTCTAAAAGTGTATTAATTCTGGTTTAAGCACTTGGGCTTCAGGCCAGTTATTTTACATTAAGAAGGTCCGTGGTCTGCACTCTTCTGGGAGGAGAGGCTGGACTCTGCCCTTTTGAGCTGGGAATTTCTGGTTAGAGGCTTATAGTGCCTGCATATTTGAACTGTTTCTTACTGAAATTGGTACACCTTGTTTACTGCAGCAAAGACTAGATCCAAGACTGCTGAATCTAGCTTTGTTTGTATGCTTGTTGTTTGCTTGCTTGTTATTTCCCTGAAATGCTAATTCCACCTAAAACACGGCTTTTCAGTGCTTCTGTGAATCCCTAGTGATATCTGCATTGCTTACTGTACTTATTTCCTTGTTTCACTTGAAATAAAGTTACTGTTTGTCATTTTTGCATTTAAGTTACCTGTAACACATTGCATTTAAGTTACCTGGCACTTGCTCACTAAGTCAGCACTAAAAAATTAAAAGCACTACACCCTCACAAACTAACCTTGAGTAACGTGTTCCCCATTGGCCCCTTTTTCAATTATAAAGGAATTCCCAATACTATTCTAGCATGTCCAAAGGTCAGTTGTCAATCTCCTCTCCGGTCCAGCTGGTGAATCTGGGAATCTTGAGGCAATGTTACAACTGCCTTATGTACACAGACAACCCTCTCCTCCTCCCAACAAATTCCAACACATGTGAGAGATGCAACCATATAGCCAAACTGGATGTTATGCTCTCTCAACTCAATACTGGCGTAACCAGTCAGGAGGAGAAGGAAACCACACTCACTACAATTCCAGTCTCACATAGACCTACCACGACAGCAAACCAAACACATAAACACACAAAAACATACTCAGAGGCTCTAAATAAAAATCTGCCTAAGCAGCAGAGACCTCCAAAGCAGACACCCAAGCAACCGCTACCCCAAAACAAAACACGTGCAACACATAGCTCACAAAGCCAGTGTGCCAAACAGTCACAGCTCTTAAGGCTAAACAACACACCTGATACACTTGTAATAGGTGACTTTATCGCCAGGCACACTGATGTCCCGCTCACCAGGCTGAACAAGGAGAAGGTCATGGTGAGCTGCCTGTCGGGCGCTAGGATCCGCCACATAACACAAGCACTCAGGTCACTCCAAGGCAAGTACAAATATGACTCAGTCATTGACCATGCTGGTGTGAATGACCTGAGACGTACTTCCCTGGACTACATGAAAAGAGACATAGAGGAGCTCTCTGAGCATGTAGCCCAGGCCGGTATGACCCTGACCTTGAGTAGCATCTTACCCTCACCAAGAATGATGCCACAATATGAAGACAAGATGATCAATTTCAACAATTGACTTAAGTATTGGTGTCATTCAAAGGGGATCCAATGCCTGTCAGCCTGGGATGACATGATCGACAAGCCACGATGCTTCACTAGGGACGGCTTGCACCTGTCACCCCTGGGCTTTCGGATATTGACAAAGGCTCTTGCTACCCCCATAGTGCCTTTTTTAGGCAAGGCTCAAAAGACAAATCCACCACCATAGGTATCACAAAGGATAAGAAACTAAGAGTAATGCTACTCAATGCCAGAAGTCTAAACCTCAAGATGCACGCACTCAAAACTCTCCTTAGCATGGAGAACATCGATATCTGTGCAGTAACAGAAACCTGGTTCAAGGCTCCTGAGAGCAGCCCAGCACTACCAGGTTATACCTCATACCATGCTTTTTGGCCCCAAAACTTGGACCGAAACACAAAAGGAGGGGGAGTATCAATATTTGTCAAAGATACCCACACCTCCAGGTTGGTGGCACAGCACGAAGCATCAGAGACTATCCATGTGCAACTAACAGTGGGTAAAACTGCCTTCCAGTTTATAGCCTGCTACAGACCACCCTCCCAAACCCAGGAACCCCAATCGGCCTTCCTGAGAACACTGGAAAATATGAAGGTCTCTCCAAACACCATTATATTGGGGGACTTCAACTACCCAAACATAGACTGGGAGCATTACTCTAGCTCCAACACCCTAGCCCAAAGGTTCCTAGAATTTATAAACTCAAATGCTATGGAACAACTTGTTGCCACTCCCACAAGAGGGGAAAACATACTGGACCTGATCATCACCAACATGGGGACTTTATGCTCCAGACCAGAAGTGTATCCCTCACTGGTAAGATCAGACCATAAACTAATCCCACTGGATATTCACATCCCAAACCCACCCCCTGCCCAGAAAACCACAGTGAAAAACTTCTCTAAAGCAAATTTCACACTCCTCAAAACCGAGGTGGAATCCTTCAAAGCCCCCGGGCCTGTGGAAAATACGGCCCAGACCGCAGAATCCTTTATAAACACATTTTATGAACACCTTCAGGAATGCATGGATCATGCAATCCCAGATAAAACCAAGACCCAATCCTCCAAAGGCAGACATCCTGTCTGGTGGACCCCAGCCATAAACAAACTATACAATTGAAGGAGGAAGTTACTACATGATAGAGCAAAATCCCAAAAAGGGAAGGCATCTCTGATCAGTATTAGCAACAAATTACGGGCACTCATAAAATCGTCGAAGGCCAGCTTCAAGAGAAAAATTGCACAGGACACTAAGGATAATCACAAGACTTTCTTTACTTATGTTAGGAACCTGGGTGGGGATTCCCAAATATGCTCATAATTAGTCCAAAATGACAAAAAATACACCGAATCCACAGACATTGCCAACATCCTAGCTGACAGGTTCAGCACAAACTTCTCCCCCCTCCCCACCAAAAGGGCAAATATCTATCCCAGCAGAGTGCTGCCCCCCTGATATCTCAGATGCTCAGGTAAGAGCCGCTCTCTCCAAAGCAAAAAACACAGCATCAACGGGACCATACGGTGTCCCGGGCTGCATCCTCAATGAACTCCAAGAAGAGCTAAACCCAAACATAAAACTACTGTTCAATCTCAGCCTTACTACAGGATATGTACCCAAAGAGTGGCGTACAGTAACAGTGGTCCCTCTCCACAAAGGTGGTGCCTCAATGGATCCTGGAAACTATCACCCCATAAGCCTGACTAGCTTGGTCTGCAAAGCTATGGAAAGGATCATCATGGACCTCATAAATAAAGATATTGGGGACCTACAGACACTGGATCCTACCCAGTTTGGCTTTGTTAAGGGCAGATCCTGCCTCTTAAACCTGGTTGATTTCTTTGAAACAGTCACCAAGGCCATTAACGAGGGGAAGGTGGTCCACACAGCCTACCTGGACCTCGCAAAAGCCTTCGACACAATACCCCACTCGGGCATTATAGATAAGCTCACCAGCTTAAATATAACCCCCTATGTCACTAGATGGGTTGCAAACTGGCTCAAGGACAGAACCCACATGGTTAGAATTGCTGGAGCCATGTCAGACTCCAAACCAGTTACAAGTGGCATCCCACAAGGCTCAGTCCTGGGACCTCTCTTGTTCAGTATATATTTCTCAGAGGTACAGGCCAACACAGAAGGACTGTGGCTGACCAAGTTCGCAGATGACTGCAAACTGGGCGCCATAATCGACTCTCCAGCCGACACAAGCATCTTCCAAAAGGGCCTCATAGAAACAGACAACTGGTGCCAGAGCCATGGTCTCAAGCTAAATGCCAAAAAGTGTATAGTCATCCCCTTTGGCAAAAACAAAGTGCCCACAAATTACCACATAGGTGGTAATCCATTAAGTACAGAAGAAGTAATTAGGGACCTGGGGACCCAAGTTGATAGCAATCTCTCATTTGACAACCACGTGGCCAAAGTGGTTAGAAAAACATTTTATATAGCCCACCTAATCATGAAGGGATTCACATCTAGATCAGGGGAAGTCATCGTGCCTCTTTACTCATCCCTCATCAGGCCCATAATTGAGTACAATGCCCCTTTTGGGATGTACCTTACCAGACACCTGCAGCAACTGGAAAGACCCCAAAAGTACCTCACCAAGAGGATCAAAGGGCTCAAACAAATGCCATATGCTGCCCAATTAAAGAAACTCCAGGTCTACTCAGTGGCATACCGTCTACTCAGAGGCGATCTGTGCCTGACGTATAAAGCCATGTCCAACCTGGAATTAATGGACATGCTGCACCTCAGAAAATCCAAATCCCATTGAGCTACGCGCTATAGAGACTTGAACCTAAGCACTGAAATAAATAGGACATGCTGGAGGGACAGATTCATAACCCAGATGCTCCCTTCACTCTGGAATAAAATCCCAGTCCAGGTTAGGCAGAGTCCCTCACTGACTCTCTTCAAGAGGAATCTTGATGAGTGGATGGGAGATAGTAGGTTTACCCCAGGTATCACTTCTGTGTCACTGTTAGACAGAGGCACAGTATACTAACCTCGAAAAAGGGCATAGCAAAATTAATTTAAAATGGGTGGCGAAAGCCAAACACACTCTGGCTAGGCTTATAAATGCCCTAGAGCAGATAGCTTAGTATGAACCTATGAACCTAAAGAAATCCAAGTCACTGTGAGCCACACACTCTAGTGAGCTAAACCTCATCACAACAATATATTCTCGTTTTAATTTCGAAATACTGAAATCCCAAATTTTAGTATTTTGAAAATAAAATACCGAAGTCTTGAAATACCGGTAAACCAGAAGCGCGAAATTCAAAATCTCATTCAAAAATAAAATACCAAAATCTTGAAATACCGGTAAACCTGAAGTGCGAAATTCAAAATCTCAAAGTACGGAGATTTTGAATTAGCGCTTCTGGTGTTGTGGTGTGTGAATGGTAAGATGTGAGTTTGGGTATGTATATATGTATGTGTATGTCTGTTGGTTAGGGCTTTAGTGTCTGTCAGTGTGTGTTTTGACTGTGATGTGCGTGTGCGAGTGTGTGTATAATGTGTGGGAGTGAGTTGCTTGTGTGTGTCTGATTGTGTAATCTCGAAGTTAGTATATATAAGTAGGAGGGGTGGGGGGTGCAGGGAGGCTTGTCCCCCTTCTTATCTGTAGTGTAGGATATTATATTTAAGTTGGGGGGGAGTGGTGTGTATGTGTTTGTGTTTGCTGTATCTGTAGTGTAGCATCGGGATTTTGAATTTCACAGTTTTAGGGTTTCGGTGTTTGTTATCTTTGGCTATGTAATTTCGAAATATTGAAATTCGGGATTTCAGTATTTTGAAATTACATAGTGAATCTGAAGGTGCATATTGCAATGTGAGCTTACTATTTACTGAACAAAGGCTGTGATAAGAAGTTAGCTTTTGGATTGTATCAGCACTTGCATCTCTTACAGACTCCATCATTGATAGAAAACAGTAGTGGGCCATCAGTAAGCATGGAGCAGTTACGTCACTGTTTCAAGGTGCCAAATGAAAGCAGGCAGGCCACAGGGGGAGATAACAGCAGACTGTGATCCCACAATCACTACAAAAGGCAGAAAAAAGGCAATTACTGGAACTGATATGGATCACTGTATAAAGGATATAGACTATATCAGATGGCTGAATTAAAGTTCTGCGAGACAGATACAATAGTAATGTGACCCAAATGACTTTGCAAAATAATAAAGGGTGCAACAACTAAAGTGGTAAACAATGTGTGACTCTACTGAATAGTGGGAAGCATGCTAAATTCTGATGTCCAAAGAAATGTCCAAGATAAAATGCTCTAGTATTAAAGTGGAATTGAAGAATTTCGCCTGATATACATGCTATAGTGCAAGGGTTTGAATTTCTAAAACTACAGCGGAAAGCTAAAATGGAGGTTTATAGTACATTTGATTAGTCAGATCATAGATGCCTCAAGAATACAAATGAAGTTTATCTTCTCTATCTTGGTAGTACTATATGAGACAAATAAATAAATATAGTGGCTTGACAGGAAAACAGGGAAGGGGTGCCAGGCTTGTATGGGTAGACTAGTGATTGGCATTTCTATATGTGATCCATAATATATATATATATATATATATATATATATATATATATATATATATATATATATATATATATATATATATATATATATATATATATATATATATATATATATATATATATACACACATACACACACACACACAAGAAAGAAGTATTGCATGATAAAAGTCCAATTTCTTTTCCCCAAGAATCAATGTTCTTAAGAGTTCATACATATAAGTATCTGGGGAGTAGATTTAAGGAGAGTTGCATCCCTTTATTTATTTATTTATTTATTTAATTATTTATGTATTTATTTTTTTTTCTTTTCTTTTAACTAATTTTTTACATTTAGACTGCTGCTTGTGTTTAAGTGTGCTGTTTCTTGTTCACAGTTATGTGGACTGATCATAAAAGAGCTGGACTTGCATTAGGAAACAAATGTGGAGCTGAAGTGGAATAAATTATTAATTTATTTAACATTTGTTTACCAGGAAAGTCCGACCTGGAACAAGCCAATTTTCAGCAGAGGCCCTGGGAGAAACGCTTCAGATGCATGTCTTTGTAATGTGGCAGGAAATCAACACAAGCTCAGGGAGGACATGCAGACTCTACACAAAAGACACCCCAGCCATGAATCAAACCAAAGAACCTGTTACTTTGAGGTGACAATGCAAACCGCTGCACCACTGCACCATCCAATAATAAATGTATTAAAGAAGCAGTCTGCCATGAACTGGGAACAGATGATCAAATACAAGGTTGTATTTTCTGTATGAAAATCATTTTGGCACACAGTCACTGCAAAAAGCATTAGTCAGTAAAATGTTAGGCTGGAAAACTAATTGTATGCTAATTATATTTAGCTTGTAACAGACACAGTACATGAGTCTGAAGAAAAGTACATACAAGATAATGATGCCATGTACTTGCTACAAGATGGTGGAGAACCACAGACATTATGGTTGTCATATATTAGATGGTTAAAAACAATCTTCAGAACGATAGCTCCCTATTGGATGCTAGTATTAAAATCCATATTATGTCATTTATTTGGAAAGGTTTGCTCCGGTAGCAGAGAATGGGATTACACTGAATAATGCAGTGGAATAAGCAGTGGAAATTTTGTTTTTAACTGTAATTTTCTAGTCTACTAACAAAGCAGTGTCATTAGAAAGAAGATGACATAAGAAAATCTGGAACCATACCATCAAATGCGAAGAATAATTAGTAAGGGCTTGTTCTGGAATGTGCCCAGCCTGTCTTGCTGTGCCCTGAATATTCTGCATAAGGAATGAATGGAGGAGAAATGAGGAAATTAATAAATGAATAAAACTGATAAAGACTGGCATGTCTGGCAATAGTTTTCACACTGGAAATTGTGCGGGTAAGTTAACACCAGGCAGTTGATTCTCTTGCCGTTACCTGAACAAATTATGTTCGAAAGTAATGCTCTGCTTAAGAGTAATCAAACCTAACTGCTGCACTAAATTAAGATGTTGAGTATAAAGAAATGCTAGCATGTTACAAAGAAAGAAAAAAAGTCATGATATTGAAGATTCAACTTTTCTTTATTTGTGTTTTAATTGTATGGATTATTGATATCTTTATTAAGAAGTAGGACTGGAACAGTGACTGCTGTTAAAACTTGGTTAAATTCAGTCTAGAAACATCAGGACTGCAGCATTTTTTGCTGATATGGTACAGAAAGAAAATGTAAACCTATTATACTTGCATCTTGTGTCAAAAGTAAAAAATAAATAAATAAAATAAAGAACAGGGATGAATGTGGGGAAGACAAAATCTTAGATTCTGTAACTGACATAAATGGCTAAAACACACACACACACACACACACACACACACACACACACACACACACACACACACACACACACTCACACATGCATGCCACACACACACACCACAACGCTGCACCAGAGACTCAAAATCCAAAACACAATAATTTATTGCTGTCCCACAAGACCATATAACACTATACTATGAAGCAGTAAGGTTTAGCATTTTTGTTTACATCATTTCACATAGACTTCCTCAGAACCATATTCCATGTTTTGTATTTTGACTCCCCAGTGCAGCGTTTTGATTAAAAAAAAATGTAAATGTTATTTTAAAAATAATGTTCATAGTTTCATAGGTTCATAGGTTCATACTAGGCTATCTGCCCTGGGGCAATTATAAGCCTAGCCCGATTCTGTATGGCTTACGCCACCCCTTGATTTGAGTATACTGTGCCCTTTTTAAGGTTTAGTTTACTGTGCCTCTGTCTAATAGTGACACGGGAGTAATCCCTGGGACAAACCTATGATCCCCCATCCACCTATCGAGATTCTTCTTGAAGAGATTCAGTGAGGTGCTCTGCCTCACATGAACTGGGATTCTATTCCAGAGCGAAGGGAGCCTCTGGGTTATGAACATGTCCCTCCAGCAAGTTCTATTTATTTCTGTGCTGAGGTGCAAGTCCCTCGAGCGTGTGGCTCTAAGGGATTTAGATTTACTGAGGTGGAGTATGTCCATTAATTCTGGATTTGACATAGCTTTGTATGTCAGGCATAAATCGCCTCGAAGTAGGTGGTATGCAACTGAGTAGAGCTGGAGTTTTTTTAACCAAGCAGCATATGGCATCTGTTTGAGACCCTTGATCCTCTTGGTGAGATACTTTAGTAGATGCAGATGACAGACATTAAGACATAAAGAGTGAAGGTTTCATTTTAAAATGTTTCTTCCAGCTCAGGTGGTGGAACTGGAGCCACAGGAGGAATTTGATAACTGAGTGATAAGGTTTAACAGCATTTGAAAGGAGAAAGTTGCCTTCATAAAAAAAATACTGTCTGCAGAACAGTTAATGAGTTTTTGAAATCACTGACAACTTTCAGAGGGACAAATGGAAAAATACTTTAAATTGCTGCACAATGCATAATCTGGATTCTTGAAACATTGCCAAGTTATGGATCAGGAAATACTTAAACTCTCCACATCCCAAGTTCACGTGAAATAAATCATGTATGCTTTCTGAGGGTGACACTAATGTCAAAAACTTGTATGCTAAAACTATTAATATGAGGATGTAAAACTTAATTATGTTATTTTATGTTTGTCAGTCATATGCCTCAATTACAACTGACATTAAACTTTAATCTTGCCAACCAATCAGCATGAGCAATTTCCTAAACACAGATAAAAAATATGTAGTTTCTGTCAACTACAGTATCTCAGTATCTCAAATTACAAAGTAGAGTTAGCAAATAATTAGCAGTTTGAGCATCTCCACTTGCCCATTAATAACTTTGTAGCAGGCACACTTCTACCTAGCAACACAATTTCATTTTTAAAAAAAGACCCATACTATGTATCTTATCTGTGAAAATAATGCAGTAAGAATGTTGCATACTGTGTTAGCTAAAACAAGTCCTACAACCAAACCAGAACTCCTGGATTACTACAAAAAGCAGAATATATGCCTACTAGGTCTTATACAGTTAATATGAACAGATTGACAAAACAAACATGCAGATCAGCTGCACTAATCAAGCCCAAATATATAGAGCTGAGTATATTTTTCTGTATTATTCTGTATTATAGAGCTAAATTGTTGCTTAGATATCTGTTGTCTTAGTGTTCTGCAAATATACAGAGATCAGTATATATTTTTTTGTTTTATAACTTGCACTCTGATTCCTCACATCTCTGTTGAAACTTTCTTCCCCACCCCCACCCCACCCCTCATTTTGGTTTCTATTGCTTGTGTGTTGTTAACTCAAGGTTCCCTTAATTTGAACTGTTAATAGCAGCAGTCTGCATTTAAAGTGGAACCTGTGTGTTGAGAGACAGCCTTACAAGACTATCTGCAAATATGTAGAGCTGAGTATATTTTTCTGTATTATTCTGTATTATAGAGCTAAATTGTTGCTTAGATATCTGTTGTCTTAGTGTTCTGCAAATATACAGAGATCAGTATATATTTTTGGTTTTATAATTTGCACTCTGATTCCTCACATCTCTGTTGAAACTTTTCCCCACCCCTCCTCCCTGTTCTTGGTTGTAGTTTAAATTTGGTGGCTTTTGCAGTGCCCGCCCCACAGTAGATTTGATCTAGGACACTCCCCCAGTCCCATCTCTTTACCGCATTCTACCTAATAAACCCTTTCTGCACTTGCTTTTAGTCCTTTTTAATTTAATTACATTTTTTCAAACTGTGTGTGGACTAATATTGCTACATACTCAAGTGTGCCAGCTTGCACTGCATGTGGATTGTTCTGTTTTTACTACTGTTTTTGCTTCTTTTCTGAAAAAAAAAAATGTAAGCCTGTTTCCTACCTTTCCTGTAATTAGTTTTCCAGATACAGATTTGCTGTATCCAGGACAATTTGTAAGCTTCTGTGCCCCCAAGCCTTTTGTGTTGGAGGGAAGCCTTCTAGCTTATCAGTGGGAGTGGTAAGCACTAGTAACCTGTCTACCACATAAGGAGTGGTTCTGGCCCAGAATTTGTAGCTATTGGCCATTTGGGAGGTATTCCATCTTTCTCAACTTTCTGATTTGAAGGCTTGCATTTGCACTTGTTTCTGTCCTGTAACTCCTGGGCCCATCTCATTTGCTCACTCAAAAAAAAAAAAAAAAAAAAAAGTTATCTGCTTTTACTGTATTTGTGTTTCTTCCTACTTTATTTTGCTTTTGCTTCATCTTAAAAGTACTCAATTGTATTTATTACTGCTTAGTGTAACTCATTCTAAGCCTTTTAGTTTAAGCACTTGGGCTTCAGACCAGTTGTTTTAGATTAGGACGGTTTGTGGTCTGCACTGTGGTGGCAGGACAGGTAGCTTACATCCTTCTAAGTTGGGAACTGCTGATTGAGGGCTCAGTGTCTGTTATTCTAAAAGTGTATTAATTTTGTTTTAAGCACTTGGGCTTCAGGCCAGTTATTTTACATTAAAAGGGTTCATGGTCTGCACTCTTGTGGGAGGAGAGGCTGGACTCTGCCCTTCTAGCTGGGAATTTCTGGTTAAAGGCTTATAGTGCCTGCATATCTAAACTGCTTCTTACTGAAATTGGTACACCTTGTTTGTTGTAGCATAGACTAGATCCAGGCCTGCTCAATCTAGCTTTATTTGTATGCTTGTTGTTTGTTTGCTTGTTATTTCCCTGAAACGCTAATTCCACCTAAAACGTGGCTTTTCAGCGCTTCTGTGGATCCCTAGTGATATCTGCATTGCTTACTGTACTTATTTCCTTGTTTCACTTGAAAGAAAGTTACTGTTTGTCATTTTTGCATTTAAGTTACCTGTAACACATTGCATTTAAGTTACCTGGCACTTTCTCACTAAAGCAATTATATAAGTCAGCACTAAAATATTAAAAGCACTACACCCTCACAAACTCCCCTTTAGTACGTCATTCCCCATTGGCCCTTTTTTTTCAATTATACAGGAATTCCCAGTACTATTCTAGCATGTCCAAAGGTCAGGTGTCAATCTCCTCTCTGGTCCAGCTGGTGAATCTGGGAATTTTGAGGCAATGTTACAACTGCCTCATGTACACAGACAACCCTCTCCTCCTCCCAACAAATTCCAACACATGTTAGAGATGCAACCATATAGCCATATTGGAGGCTAAGCTCTCTCAACTCAGTACTGGCGAAACCAGTCAGGAGGAGAAGGAAACCACACTCACTACAATTCCAGTCTCACATAGACCTACCATGACAGCAAACCAAACATAAAAACAAACAAAAACATACTCGGAGGCTCTAAATAAAAATCTGCCTAAGCAGCAGAGACCTCCAAAGCAGACATCCAAGCAACCGCTACCCCAAAACAAAACACGTGCAACACATAGCTCACAAAGCCAGTGTGCCAAACAGTCACAGCTCTTAAGGCTAAACAACACACCTGATACACCTGTAATAGGTGACTCTATCATCAGGCACACTGACGTCCCACTCACCAGGCTGAACAAGGAGAAGGTCACGGTGAGCTGCCTGTCGGGCGCTAGGATCTGCCACATAACACAAGCACTCAGGTCACTCCAAGGCAAGTACAAATATGACTCAGTCATTGTCCATGCTGGTGTGAATGACCTGAGACGTACCTCCCTGGACTACATGAAAAGAGACATAGAGGAGCTCTCTGAGCATGTAGCCCAGGCCGGTATGACCCTGACCTTGAGTAGCATCTTACCCTCACCAAGAATGATGCCACAATATGAAGACAAGATGATCATTTTCAACAATTGGCTTAAGTATTGGTGTCATACAAAGGGGATCCAATGCCTGTCAGCCTGGGATGACATGCTCGACAAGCCACGATGCTTCGCTAGGGATGGATTGCACCTGTCACCCCTGGGCTTTTGGATATTGGCAAAGGCTCTTGCTACCCCCATAGTGCCTTTTTTAGGCAAGGCCCAAAAGACAAACCCATCTCCACAGGTATCACAAGGGATAAGAAACTAAGAGTAATGCTACTCAACACCAGAAGTCTAAACCTGAAGATGCATGCACTCAAAACTCTCCTTAGCATGGAGAACATCGATATCTGTGCAGTAACAGAAACCTGGTTCAAGCCTCCCGAGAGCACCCCAGCACTACCAGGTTATACCTCATACCATGCTTTTCAGCCCCAAAACTTGGACCGAACCACAAAAGGAGGGGGAGTATCAATATTCGTCAAAGATACCCACACCTGCAGGTTGGTGGCACAGCACGAAGCATCAAAGACTATCCATGTGCAACTAACAGTGGGTAAAACTGCCTTCCAGTTTATAGCCTGCTACAGACCACCCTCTCAAACCCAGGAACCCCACTCAGCCTTCCTGAGAACAGTGGAAAATATGAAGGTCTCTCCAAACACCATTATATTGGGCGACTTCAACTACCCAAACATAGACTGGGAGCATTACTCTAGCTCCAATACCCTAGCCCAAAGGTTCCTAGAATTTATAAACTCAAATGCTATGGAGCAACTTGTTACCACTCCCACAAGAGGGAAAACAAACTGGACCTGATCATCACCAATATGGGGACTCTATGCTCCAGACCAGAAGTGTATCCCTCACTGGTAAGATCAGACCATAAACTAATCTCACTGGATATTCACATCCTGACTCCACCCCCTGCCCTGAAAACCACAGTGAAAAACTTCTCTAAAGCAAATTTCACACTCCTCAAAACCGAGGTGGAATCCTTCAAAGCCCCCGGTCCTGTGGAAAATACTTTATAAACACATTCTATGAACACCTTCAGGAATGCATGGATCATGCAATCCCAGATAAAACCAAGACCCAATCCTCCAAAGGGAGACGTCCTGTCTGGTGGACCCCAGCCATAAACAAACTATACAATAGAAGGAGGAAGCTACTACATGATAGAGCAAAATCCCAAAAAGGGAAGGCATCTCTGATCAGTATTAGCAAAAAACTACGGCATCTAAGGACAGCTTTGAGAGACAAATTACACAGGACACTAAGGATAATCACAAGACTTTCTTTAGTTATGTTAGGAACCTGGGTGGGAATTCCCAGATATGCTCAAAATTAGTCCAAAATGACAAAAAATACACCGAACCCACAGACATTGCCAACATCCTAGCTGACAGGTTCAGCACAAACTCCCCCTCCCCCACCAAAAGTTCAAATATCTATCCCAGCAGAGTGCTGCCCCCCTGTCATCTCAGATGCTCATGTAAGAGCTGCCCTCTTCAAAGCAAAAAACACAGCATCAATAGGACCAGACGGTGTCCCGGGCTGCATCCTACATGAACTCCAAGAGGAGCTAAACGCAAACATAAAACTACTGTTCAGTCTCAGCCTTACTACAGGATATGTACCCAAAGAGTGGCGTACAGCAACAGTGGTCCCTCTCCACAAAGGTGGTACCTCAACAGATCCTGGAAACTATCACCCCATAAGCCTGACTAGCTTGGTCTGCAAAGCTATGGAAAGGATCATCATGGACCTCATAAATAAAGATATTGGGGACCTACAGACACTGGATCCTACCCAGTTCAGCTTAGTTAAGGGCAAATCCTGCCTCTTAAACCTGGTTGATTTCTTTGAAACAGTCACCAAGGCCATTGACGAGGGGAAGGTGGTCCACACAGCCTACCTGGACCTCGCAAAAGCCTTTGATACAATACCCCACTCGGGCATTATAGATAAGCTCACCAGCTTAAATATAAACCCCTATATCACTAGATGGGTTGCAAACTGGCTCAAGGACAGAACCCACATGGTTAGAATTGCTGGAGCCATGTCAGACTCCAAACCAGTTACACATGGCGTCCCACAAGGCTCAGTCCTGGGACCTCTCTTGTTCAGTATATATTTCTCGGAGGTACAGGCCAACACGGAAGGACTGTGGCTGACCAAGTTCACAGATGACTGCAAACTGGGCGCCATAATCGACTCTCCAGATGACACAAGCATCCTCCAAAATGGCTACATAGAAACAGACAACTGGTGCCAGAGCCATGGCCTCAAGCTAAACGCCAAAAAGTGTATAGTCATCCCCTTTGGCAAAAACGAAGTACCCACAAATTACCACATAGGTGGTAATCCATTAAGTACAGAAGAAGTAATTAGGGACCTGGGGACCCAAGTTGATAGCAATCTTTCATTTGACAACCACGTGGCCAAAGTGGTTAGAAAAACATTTTATATAGCCCACCTAATCATGAAGGGATTCACATCTAGATCAGGGGAGGTAATTGTGCCTCTTTACTCATCCCTCATCAGGCCCATAATTGAGTACAATGCCCCTTTTGGGATGTACCTTACCAGACACCTGCAACAACTGGAAAGACCCCAAAAGTACCTCACCAAGAGGATCAAAGGGCTCAAACAGATGCCATATGCTGCCCGGTTAAAGAAACTCCAGCTCTACTCAGTGGCATACCGCCTGCTCAAAGGCAATCTGTGCCTGACGTATAAAGCCATGTCCAACCCGGAATTAATGGACATGCTGCACCTCAGAAAATCCAAATCTCATCGAGCTTAGCACTGAAATAAATAGGACATGCTGGAGGGACAGATTCATAACCCAGAGGCTCCCTTCACTCTGGAATAAAATCCCAGTCCAGGTTAGGCAGTCTCTTCAAGGGGAATCTTGATGAGTGGATGGGAGATCGTAGGTTTACCCCAGGTATCACTTCTGTGTCACTGTTAGACAGAGGCACAGTATACTAACCTCAAAAAAGGGCATAGCAAAATTAATTTAAAATGGTTGGCGAAAGCCAAACACACTCTGGCTAGGCATATAAATGCCCTAGGGCAGATAGCCTAGTATGAACCTATGAACCTATGAACCTATGTACCATTGCTGTCTGCAGTGGATATTTGGAAAGGTAGGTGACCAGTGAAAAGTTGCTAACAAGTAACAAGACCAAACTTAAATCATCAAATCTGGGATAAAACATTTGTAATAATCAAGGGAAAGAAGATTCAGTATAGTATTGATCAGTTGTTAGATAAAAGTCTGAATTTAGCAAGTCCATTGTGAAGTAATCCTGACCACAGAATATTGTGCAGCTTCCTTGATTGGCCTTAATTTTTCAGTCATGGTCACATTAGTATAGTTTGCAACTATTACATGTTGGACTACCTCATCTCAAGTTACAAATACTGAGCAACATTTTGTTTCTCTGTGCTTCTGCATGTTACACAAAGAGAAGTTAAATTAATGTATTAATGTATCCAAGGAATAGAATTAACATTTTATTGGTGACTTCCATAACATGTTAGAAACATTATTTGGAAATGTAATAAGCCTTGATGTGTTAATGTAACACTAATCATGTATAGTATGCTTAAATGATAAAGTCCACAGATAAGATGGAAATATTCACATACGTGCAACTGAAAAGTGATTGATACAACATGAACAAAACATATTCAATTAAAGACAACTTTATGGGCATGGCTTCCTAAATCTGCAGATCTGAGATGGAAAAGACAAACTGCTTGCTCTCCACACTTTAAAGAACATGTAACATCTCCCAATCTGCCTCACCAATAAAGTATTTCCATACCGTGTCACATTTAAAATGAAAAACTTTTTGGTAAAGCAGTCATGTAGCCCTTCATCATTTTTATTACACAATATAGAAATGAGCTTCTATCTGATGAAATGAAGATTAAAAAATGAAATTATTCCTTTGCAAGACATGTATAATCTGTAAGGGCATTGACCAATTTTTCAACTTGTTTGTGAAAGACTATTAAAATGGAAAATATGCACGAGACAGAATCAAAGGATAAGGAATACAGAAGGTGAGACTGAGGGAGATGAACTGGAAGGTATGTAATATTTTTAAACTATTCGTGTGGAGTGATTAAAGAAGAGTTTTTATTACGGTCACATCTTCCAGAAGCTTTATTAAACTTCTTGCCAGAATTGTTAACATTAACAACAGAGATCCCCCGCCTCCAATACACACGCTCTTTCTGTAGTTGTTTGCTTTTTTACTTCTGAGTGCTTTTTTTGCCTTCATTTCATAGTATGAGGAAATGAAACCTAGTGAGAAGGACTTTGTTACTGGAAGCCAAGCTTTAAAGACTGAAAGAGTTTTGATAACATTCAAGGATCCCTCTCATCTTTCTGCATTTAAAACTTTCAGAGAAGCATTTATTTTAGGAGGTATTTATACAAATGTAGTGAAAGGGTGATAAGCATAGTGTATAGTGAAAAAGGAAAAGATTCCAGCCTTGTGATTTAATTATGAGACAACGTGCCTAATAGTTTTACTATGAAGCATTACTAGCTTAACTGTCTTTGCATAAAAAAGGTGTTAGTGTGTATCTATATAATATAGGTGGACCATGCACTGTGCACTTAGGAAAATGAATCTTATGTGTGGATAACAAATCATTCCCTTTCTCCTCGTTTTTCCCATTTTAAATGCTGTGCGGGTTTTACTTCAAATATTTCCACCTCTCTCAATTCGCTGCCATTCTCCTACCATCTTCAACAGTCATCCTTGACTGACACTGGCATTCTGACCCTTGCTTGTTATCCATCACTTGGCTGGGCATCCTTATCTTCTACCGCTTTCTTCCTGTTTCTCCCAAATCATCTTTACCAACTCATCTTCTGATGCCATAAATATGTGACCAAAACACCATTTCCTTGCAATTGAGGCTCCTTTAGCTTCTGCTCTACTATCCTCATTTCTACAATTGTCCCACAGTGTGCATCCTACTAACCATTTCAGGCATTTCATGTCCATCACTTCAAGCTACCTCAGCTGCTCTACATTTACTGCCAGGTTTCTGGGCCATATAGAACTATTGGTTACACCACCATTTGCCTATGTTACGTTTTTATCGCCTTTGGTATTTTTCTGTCGCACACATTACAACTGACACTATGCCAGCTGACTGCTGAACCTTTGATTCTAGTTTTGACCCCCTCATTCAGATTTCCTTTCCCATTGACTACACCATCCAGCTATTTAAACCTATTAATCTGTTTCACTTATATTCCCTTCTACCTCAGTTTTCAACTTCTTCTGGCTTCCACATTTGGTGTCATGACCACTGACTTGTCTGTATTTATTTTCATCCCACGTGCTTTCCGTTTTGCATTCCAGTCCTCTATGATTTGCTAAGGTTCCTGTGCCATATTGTCTGCATACAGCAGCTTTGTTGATTTGCTACTTCCAACTTTTTTGATGATGTAGCCCATCTCCAGTATGAACAGGATTCTCCTCAGTGCTGAAATCTGAGGCACACCCACCCCCACTAGGAAACCCTCTGTGAACCCAAACACTGTTCAGTTGTTTGCCATTGTGTCCTTGCACGTAGCCTGCACTAATTCTAACAATGTTATTCTGACTTTGAACCATAGAAGGACTGCTCAAATCATCTTTATTTGGATGCTGTCAAATTATTTCTCTATGTATGGAAAAGTACAGCTGGACCTTTTTTTCAGCTTCGTCACCATTGCCTGAGTCATTGCAAACACTGGGATGCTTTAATGTATCTTGACCTAAATCTGAACTGCTCATGTCCTGTTTTACATTCCACTACTCAGTATTCTTGTTTATCCGTCACATTCTTCAGTACTTCCAAATGGCATTACAAGAGTTTGAGATACATATATATATATATATATATATATATATATATATATATATATATATATATATATATATATATATATGTGTGTATGTGTGTGTGTATGTGTGTGTGTGTGTGTGTGTGTGCGCATGTGTGTGTGTGTGTGTGTGTGTGTGTGTGTGTGTGTGTGTGTGTGTGTGTGTGTGTGTGTGTGTTTACAGATATATATGTGTATTGCTGACAGCTGTGAATATCCTCCTTTTTCTTGAGCCAAGGCATTAGAATACCTGTATGTCTCTCCTCCTATACAGTAAATGGTATTCTCAGGAACCATTTCTTCCCTGATACACCCAATAACCTGGTCACATTTCTTGTGATATCTAAGCATGCCATTTTCCTTAGCTTTGTTTTTCTCAGTGTGCTTTGTCCTTCTTCTAATGTAGGTTGTCTTTTATCATTCATTGTACACTGTACAGCTTCTATGTACTTTTCATTATTCATAAGCTTGTTGAAGTGCTCCTTCATCTAGATACCAAAAAATAATAATAATAATCATCATAAATAAATAAAACCACTACTAACTGTTCTCTATACTAGTCTTCCACTGTGAGCAGAATTGCCAGCTAATGGTATTTACTGAAGGACTAAAAGAAAGCAGTTTAAATCATATTAAAGCAAATGATTTACTGAAGGTAAAAAATAAAAATAAAAACAGAAAAGGTACCTTAAGTCCCTACAGACCTTAAGAATCTTGTGGTCTGGCTTAGCCCTATCAGGTGCCTTATTCCCTCCCCCTGCCTAGCTGCATAAAGCAAGGTTACTAGTACAACTCCTGTAACCACCATTTTTCAAACTCTTAGTGCTCTCCGACCCAGTCGGCTGCCTGTCTTATAACGCGGTATGTAAATACAGTCTTTTAGCATTTTACGTCATGAAGTATAACTGTTTTCATTATAACAAACATGCCGACATTCACTGGATTGATGTTTAGCTAAATATTTCTCAAAAGACTTAGCATGGGTCACAGATCTTATATGGACTACTAACTGAGTAGTAGCTTTAGTTTTGGCATTGTAGGATAGTGAATGGGACTTGCCTGATACTGATACAGATAAAATGCTGCAAAACCATGCTTGTATGACTGTTTTACTGCTGATATGCTTATACAGCTAAAATGCTGCTAAGCCGTGCTTGTATGACTGTTTTACTGCTGATATGCCTGGATGTAAACCCTTATGAATACCACTGCATTATATAATATGTGTTTACAAATGTACTACTTTTGATTGTATTGACAAATGTGCTGCTTTTGATTGTGTTGAACCAATATGCGCTGATAATTGTTGTACATTCTTATAAAGTGAATGTGCATATTGATGTTTTTTCTCCACTGGTTGAAGTTCCCTTAAATTAGCACATGTTATAAATAATCTATCATCAGGTCTATTCCCTCTATCTGCCTATATCCTGAATGGCTCCTAATGCTAGAAGGACACCTCCTTTGCTGAGACCTACCTGGAAACCTCATCCGCTTTGTCCCTCAATAGTGAAAGAACTGCCAAGGTTACTATTACCTGTTCTCTGTCTGTTTAGACTATATCATAAAGCTGAACTACAGCACTACTAAATACCCCTAAACCCCCAAAACAAATGCTACAATACTAAATTGGTTAACTCCCTTTAACTTGCTCCACAAAAATACCTGGCTGCTATATTAAAAGGCTCTTTCTCTGCTAGTTCTTCAAATCCAGAAAACTAGGTGAAAATTGTATAATATCACTAATGGTATTTACTGAAGGACTAAAAGAAAGTTTAAATCATATTAAACACAAATGATTTACTGAAGATAAAAAAAAATAATAATAATAAAAACAGAAAAGATACCTTAAGTCCCTACAGACCTTAAGAATCTTGTGGTCTGGCTTAGCCCCGCTTCACTCACCCACGCTATGTTTGGGCTCACTCCGCACCCCACCCTGTCCCCAAAGTCCACCCACTCCTAGTAGTGCTAAATTTATATCTATAAAACCACACCCCCTCTTTTTAGAACCAATCAACAGTACCCTGGTCATTAATAGGACCCTCTCCTACTTATCCTACCTTACTATCTTATCTTAAACTGGTCAATATCTTACCTATCTTTAATTTTAAACTAGGTCAGTAGTCAATATCAATACAATGTCTTTGCTACTTGTAGCCATACCATCCAAATTAAAGCCATTGTATTGCCTGCTACCCTGTTGCTTATTCCCTATCTTCTCACCGCTTATGAATGCCAGTACTACCTAGGTCTTTACTACCCTAGATGCCAAACCAACACTCCAAAAGTACCAAATACCCTTGACCATTTATTAATACCCCTTCCGTCTAACTCCTCTTACACAAAAATCCACCAACCCATCCGAGCTAGATACATCAATCCCAAAACCAAAAACTATCAAAAACTATTATTTAAATTCCAAAAGCTCACAATTAAATTACAAGACAACCTCACAATGGATGGGGACATTCACCCAAACCCGGGCCCAATCTTACCTGTTGACACCAGCTCCAATACTATTACCACTGCTAGCCTGTGAACTTTAAATAGGCCCCCTAACTCACTCCTGGTCAGTCACCCAAATATTAGAAGTATAAATAATAAAATCTATCACCTGCATGCCATCTTAGCTGTACACTCCCCGGGTATACTATGTCTTACTGAAACCTGGCTAAAACCAGCTACCACCGATAATGAGGTTATACCACCAGGTTATAACATACTAAGACTAGACCGTACTACTAGGAAGTGTGTGTGTGTGTGGGGGGGTAGCTGTACTATATAAATCTACACTAGATGTGACTACTGATTGCCCACATTCTTCCCGACTTGATAATGTAGAAATTATTATTACTTAGATAAAATTAACAAGCACAAATGCATAAATATCGTCTGTGTTTACATTCCTCCAGGAAATAACGCAAGTACCCCTAGAAGACATCCTCTACTGGCTGCCCAGTAACTGCCCCCAAGAAACCATTGTTCTTGGGGGCTTCGAAATCGATTAGAACGCCTGTTCCTCAGAATCTCCTTCCATCCATGTAAACCTATATGGAAATACACAGGTCATATCCTCTCCCACTCGGATCAGTAAACCCAACAACAAAGAAAGTATCCTAGATTGGATACTCATTAATAATCATCCCCATATGCACAAAGCTGGCACCCTACCTGAAGATATAAGTGATCATTTTCTCACCTTCATAATCAGGCGCAGAACTGACATCCCTACCAACCCACTTGCAAAACAATAAGAAACAATAAGAACTTTAACCAAAATTCCAAAATTAACTCAAGTTATGTAACTGATCTGTCCTAAAACAACTGCCACTTGATGAAGCAGTTGCTTATTTTAATACCAACTTCCTAGCCATCCTTGATAACCATTGGCCTGCCTGTTCTAGTAGAACTAATACAAAAGTTGCACCATGGCTTTCAAAAGAAACCAGACAAAAGATCTTAGTTAGAAACAAAGCTTGGGCATCTTGGTGGACCACAAAATCACCTAGTGATTAACTTTTAGGCAGCTAAGGAAGGAATTACAAAAAAAAAGTCCATTATGCTAGACGAAAAAAAATATTACTGCCATCTACAACAGAAACACCAAAATAAACTGCAAAAAATTTTGGGCAGGTATAAATAAACTTCTTCACCCAGGTCACTCCACCACCCCTACCCCCTTGACTACTCTGCAAAAACCTTCAGAAGATGCTGCAAATACCTTTAACACCTTCTTTACAGAAGCTATTCAATCCCTTGCTAGCCAACTAACTTCCAGCTGCCCAAGTACAAATGATACCCTATCCAGTTCTCTACTCTCCTTTAACTTTTAACCAGTTCCAACATCACTTATCAGAGCTCTAATTAAGAAATTAAAACCAACCACCCTATCTGCAGATCTCCTCCCTGCAGAGTATCTACAAAATGCTGCAGATGCAATAGCATACCCCATCTCAATTCTGATCAATAGAACTATATCTAAAGCTTCCACCCCATCCACCTGGAAGATTTCCCATGTTTATTCCACTCCACAAAGAGGGTAGCTCTACTGAATTGTCAAATTACAGATCTATAGCTATCCTGTCACACTTGACTAAATTTATGGAGAAGTGTATCCCTAAACAACTCCTGACATATCTTATTCGGAACAATCTCCTTGCCAGCTCTCAGCATGGCTTTAGACCATTCCACAGTACCACATCAGCTCACCTCTCCTTCTCCAATGTTATAAATCAAAACTGAAACAATAATAAGCTTCCCTCAACCCTATTTTTAGATCTCTCCAAAGGATTTGATGTGGTAACCCCCCAGCTACTCTTACACACACTGAAAACCTCCTCCATAGATGACTAAGCTATCCATTGGTTCCAGTCTTATCTAAGTGGTAGACAACAAGCTGTGCTATGGCAGGATAAACTATCTTCTCTACCTATCACCCTTGGAGTTCCTCAGGGCTTCATATTAGGATCCCTTCTATTTCTATCTTCATTAATAACTTGTACACAGTCATCCCAAAGGTAACCTGTATTCAGTATGCGGATGACTCCACCCTGATTTGCTCTGCCACCTCCCCGACAGATTTGCAGACTTTATCCCAAAATACTTTTAACACATTTTAAAATTGACTCTCTAATCATTGTTTCATATTAAATCCTAACAAAACAAAGCTGCTGCTTTTTACCCCCACTTGTAAGGCCTCCTCACCATCATTTAGTATAAAATCTAACAATGGCACTATTATTTCCCCAGATCCATGTACTAAACTCTTAGGTGTAATAGTTGACGATAACCTTAAGTTTGGCGTGCATATTGATCAAACTATTAAGACAGTTAACAAGAAACTTGGCTCTCTATATAAGATTAAACCATTCTTGGCTTCACCAGCTAGGACTGTGATTACCCACACACATCTACTCTCCACCCTCCTGTATGCCTCTTCTATTTTCACAAACTTGAGTAAGTCTGACCTTAACAAACTTTCTTGCTGCTATAATCATATTGCCAGATTTGCCACTGGTACAGCATACAGAACACACCACTGTCATAACCTAAAACTTCTATAGTGGCTGGAACTACACAGCCATCTTCAGTATAACTAACTAATAGTAGAACACAAAGTTCTCTACCAGCCAGAAACTATGCCTATAATTAAAAATATTATCACCCCCTACAGTAACCTCAAGACACTCCGCTCATCCAACAGACTGCTAGTACAAACAGTTAAAATCAACAGTTTAGAGGGAGACTCTTTGTTTGCCAACTCTGTTGGCAAAAGTTGGAGCTCATTTCCTGCTGAGCTTACTTCAGAAACCTCTCTAACCTAATTTAAAAACTTCTTAAACAATACTTTAAAATGAGATGGTTATATCCTTGTACTAATCCTGAATAACTCCTTCAAAATAAACATATGCTACTGATGACTTTGGCTACATGTAGACTGATTCTGAATTGTAAGTCTTTAACAAACTTCTTTTGTATATGAGAGAGTCCATGTCTTTTTATCCATTTTGAATGTACTTCTGAATTGAATTTGTAACCTTTCTCAATGTGGATAATTGTAAAGTTTTCTGTATGTATGTTTGGAGCTTTTGTCCCCGGGCCTCCACTGAAAAGGGACATGTATCCAGTTGGACCATCCCAGTTAACAAATGTAAAATAAAATAAAATAAATAAATATGACTTCTTATCAAGTGATAAGTTCCTTTTCTTTCACATTGATGACCAATCAGTGACATTGCCCACAGTTATCAGTGTTCATAAAACACTAAAATATGAACATATTTCTTTAGAGAGCAGTGACAGATGTATATATCATCAACACTGATACCACACAGTAAAAGCTGTTAACTTCAAAGTGTGTGTGTGTGTGTGGGGGGGGGGTGCTGCATTAATCAGTTGAATAGGAGGAGCTAACTTGATTTGTTGGAGCTCTGTAACAGTAGGTTAAGGACCATTAGCTATAATCAAACATGAAGTAATTCAGATTTATCCACACACTGCCTCAGTATGTACCCACTTACTGTAGCCACTTTACTGACTATATACAATCCCCTCCCTTGTTTTCTCCTCTTTCTGTCTTCACATCACCCAGATAAATTATTTCTTTATTGTTTTTGTTTCACACTTTGGTTTATTTTTTGTCTTCCCCTATGCTTTTAACACATCATGAATGGCCTAGATCATACTGTAATACGTGAGCAGGAAGTAACAAAATTAAGCTGGGGGTCTAGATGTAAATAGACACCCAGAAGTCAAAAAAGATCTAGATACCTTGAGGTGCATCTAACTGCCTTTTTATGAATTTTTGATCTAATTATGACCTGAACAAAAATCAAGAGCATGGAAAGAAATTCAGCACGTTTTGTTTTCTTTCAGGGAAACATGTTGTGCCAAAGCTTAATGTTCAAAGTCAATAAAATAGTAGCTCCTGACTAAACGGAGATAACAAATTCTTGCAAGGATATACAAATCTTATTTGGGAACTGTGCATGCCTTCCTATCCCTACAAAAAAGATAGTTATCCTCTGTGTACCCCTCTGCTGTTAGAAAGGGATGAAAGCAAAAGCGCAACCAGCCAGAGGCACAAATAGCCAGAGGTATATATCATGAAGCTGATGGGCTTGTGGGAAAAAAACACAAGGACAAAAACCTACACAGAGACAGGGAGTACATTCATACTCCACACAGAGACAGGGAGTACATTCATACTCCACACATAGACAGGAAAAACATCATATTCCACATAGAGACAGGGAGTACATTCACACTCCACAAAGAGACAGAGAGTACATTCATACCCCACACAGAGACAGGGAGTACATTCATACTCCACACAGAGACAGGAAAAACATCATATTCCACACAGAGACAGGGAGTACATTCGCACTCCACAAAGAGACAGAGAGTACATTCATACCCCACACAGAGACAGGGAGTACATTCATACTCCACACAGAGACAGGAAAAACATCATATTCCACACAGAGACAGGGAGTACATTCACACTCCACAAAGAGACAAAGAGTACATTCATACCCCACACAGAGACAGGGAGTACATTCATACCCCACACAGAGACAGGGAGTACATTCATACTCCACACAGAGACAGGAAAAACATCATATTCCACACAGAGACAGGGAGTACATTCGCACTCCACAAAGAGACAGAGAGTACATTCATACCCCACACAGAGACAGGGTGTACATTCATATTCCACACAGAAATAGGGAATACATTCATATTCTACACAGAGACAGTGAGTACATTCATACTCCACACAGAGACAGGAAAAACATCATATTCCACACAGAGACAGGGAGTACATTCATACTCCACACAAGGCATCACAGCAAAAAGCTCAACCAGAGAAATAAGCACTGTAGATGGCAACACTGCTACATGTTATTCTCAGCTAATGATCAGTTGTTATCACACACATTATGCCCAGACTGTCACAAACAGCCAGTAGTGGAAAGTGAAAAAAAATGATGGCCCATTTGTTACTTTTAAATACACAACAACCCTCAAGCACAGTCAATTTCATCACAAACAATTTCCATAGTCATTAACTACAACCACGTTATTGACTGTGTACACCTCAGATATCTGACTGTGTTAACATAGACAATGCGGTCCAGATAACTTCACAGAAAAGCACACTACTTCTGCAAATCCTGGGTAGTTAATGCTTGACTTAAACAAATGCTTACAGTACCACCCACTTTCACCCATGGACAAGCCCTGTACCCAGCAATTAAGGCCAATATTACTGACTGTATACACCTCAGATATCAGACTGCAACAAAATAAAAATAATAACAATTGTGATTTATTTAACCACACTAAACACACACACACACACACACACACACACACACACACACACACACACACACACACACACACATATAACCATCAATCACAGTCACTCGAATGACTGTCTGCATAACTCAGATGCTTGATTGTGATCAGATGAATGAGCAAATAAATAAATGATAGCTGAACGGGAATTTATCTCCTCAGCTCACAGCTGTCAGAATACAGTGTGCAATCCACTGTGACCCCCCCCCCCACGCACACACACACACACACACACTCACACTCACATATCTCTCAGCAACTTAGCTCAATAATCAAGGAGAAAGCTAAAAACAGTGGTGGACAAAGGGCCAAAATCAGGAACAACTACTGCCTTTATATTCTTAGAAACATGCTAGAATAACAGTGTTGCATTAACATCTTTTTAAGGCTATTAAGACTGACACTCAGATGTGAGTCATTATTATTTAGTGACTGTAGTCCTTATTGATTTGTCAGAAAAGCCACACACTTTGTGAGGAAGAGACCAAACTATTAGGGAAAAATCAGAGACATTCTGTGAAATCATGGTCAAGTGAAAATATCCTTGCCCTCCACATACATAAACACACACACACACACACACACACACACACACACACACACACACACACACACACACACACACACACACACACACACACACACACACACACACACATGTATATACATACATACACAGATATACACATCTAAATACACTCTGTACTTACCTTCCTTCTTGATTACAGAAGCAGGCAAAGTGCCTATTAAAAAAAACTTGGCCCTGCATTCATTCTTGTGCATTCCTTTTTTTCACTTTTGGTCTCAGGCTGTCACAGTCACCTTAGGCAGCCTGAGCAAATAGGAAGTGGTCCTCACTGCTTCAAGCAGTAATATGATGAGACACTTTGAATGCAGTTTCTGACATCAGCAATAGGATTGTGGGTTGTTGGAACAAGCCTAATGTCATGATCTGTTGAAAATAGTCCAGTAAGAAGATTAAGCCATTTTCTTTGTCTTGGATTGTCTCAGATTTCCATGCATTTACATACACAGAGTCCAGGTACATGCAACAAAACAGTAAGTCAAAACATTGAGTACTTTTTTAATTTTAAAATAATAGTTTACTTTCTGAATTTTTATGAATTTAATGCCATTTCTTTTTTTTTTTCAATTTTAATGGGAGTTTGGGGTTTAACAGCGGTGGTGGTGCTGCGGTAGCGTTGTCTTCTCACAGTAAGATGTTGTCCTGTTCGATTCTAGCTAAAGCATCTTCTGTGTGGAGACATGCGTGAATGGGTGTACCTTCGTTGAGGGTTGTGCGTCAGAGCTGGCAACTCGGCACATAAAAAATCTACTGCCAATCATTAGCGGACCAGAGTTCCGCTGTGGTGACCCCTAACCAGGAAAAGCCGAAAGACGCAACAAAGGGAGTTGGGGGTTTAAGGCCAGCAGCCAGTATTACAAGCCACCCAATGAAGTATGTTGCACAAATAAGTTACTATCACTAATCCG
The DNA here is from genome assembly GCF_019279795.1 of Protopterus annectens. Classification (NCBI taxonomy): domain Eukaryota; kingdom Metazoa; phylum Chordata; order Ceratodontiformes; family Protopteridae; genus Protopterus; species Protopterus annectens. The sequence goes on from NC_056729.1 coordinate 878,438,767, forward strand.
TGTCTGGTAGAAAAAAAAACATATAGATGGTAGATTTGTTGATGTAGGGTGTCTAGGATATGAATTAAAATTGCAAATTCTGTAAGTCAGAATCAGTGTTAGACTGTGTCTGGCAATTATACATTCAGTGTCATTAGGTGCTGCTCAGGAACGGAGTGAGACTAGATAATCAGTTATGTTTCCTTAAGATCTAGTTAGGCATTTCATATGTTCGTTACTTTATAGGTTTTCTGGAATAATTAAACTATATATAATTTGTTTAACTTTTCCTCTTATTGATGTTGCAAACTGTAACGAGTAATAAAACTGATGATATAAACAAAATTTGAAAATATACTTTAATAGAAAAATTATGAAAAACAGGAAACCCAATAAATGTGAAAGGTGAAGGTTTGGGATGGTGAGATGAAAATTGAGCAACAAAACAGTACATATTAATTAAAGGAAATGCATAAAGAAATTACAAATAAAATGAACTAACAGAAAAAGAAAAGGAAATAAGAATGACTTGAAAGTAAAACAGATTGCTGCGAAACCTGCATCTTTAAAAGCATTCGGGTAACTGTCATTATCTGGTAATTGTTAATCTTTTCATTAGAGGAGTTTATATCAGTCCATGGCAGTAAATTAAATGTGATCCATCTTCTCATTAAAGAAATGTATACACATCAATAGCAGCAGCATACAGGATGCATGCTTATCATATCTGACCCTAAATCCAGGCTAATTAACAAAAATAGATAGAAACAACTCTGATCCAAAACAATACCAAAACAGAATAAAGAATTTGCTTTTGGATTTGACTTTGGTTCCTGTTTTTCGATTCCTGACTTCTGAAGATTTTGCTGTTTTGGTATTGTTTTGGATCAGAGTTGTTTCTATCTGAAGGTGTGTGGAGTGGAGTTTGTGTAATTAACAAAAATAAAGTAAATGTGTTGTATGCAACTTTCTAAATTAGCTGTAAAGCTGCCAAATTGTTTTGACAGGAAGGCGTAAGTTTAAGCTTATCCTACTATCCTGCATGGAGGTTACGATTCTCTCTTAGCCTGAGAAGCATATTCAGCTTGTTAAATTGTATAGAATCACAATATTCTGTCAGCCTGGAGGACACGGCCGGGACACCATGAAGCTTTTTCCAAGGATTGTGTGCTCCTGTCCTCCCTAGGCTTTTGAATATTGGCTAAAACCTTTTCCACCACCACCATAGTTCCTTTTTAAGGCATTAACAACCTAATCAACTTTTTACTGAAGATATTAGTTTACTGTCCATCAATGAATATGTCTAAACATGGTGAAATTGCCTTATCAAAAGAAAAATACTGTTTAGATATCTTCAGCATGCTTATCCAGAAGTATCATTTGCCCAAGAAACTCACCTCTACGTGGCTGAATATACTAAACTGAATAGACAGAGCTGTACATTGAAAATTCCATAGCATACACCAAGGGTTAAAGAAGAAAAAAGTTCCAAATGCCCAGAGTGCTAAATAAATGCAAAGTAAGAATTTAAGCTAGGTCTGATCACAGATTGTGATGTGTACTAAAATCAATACCGAAGTAGTTTGAACATTCGGCCTTACTCCAAAGTACAGAGATCTGGGTATGCTTCAAAATTATTACCATTTGATTTGACTTTAACTTCAATACCACTGATTTCTGATCATACTTTTAAGTGTTGATCAATTGTGTCTCCAAATTTCATCAAGGACCTATGAAGCACCCATCTTCATTGCAGTAAACTTTGATCTAGAAGGTAATAAATTAACAATAATCCAAACATACTCATATTAAGGCTTGAGTTTTAAGGCTGAAAAGACATTTCTGAATTCATTATTACATTTCTAAGAAAGAAGGATAACTTGATGGTTGATGATAAACCTTTAATAGCTTATCTTTTTACCCAGCTACAGCACTCTTTATAGCTCACATACATTCTGCAACAGAAAATTATCTTACTGAAAGACAAACTATGAACCTAAGAACCTATGAACTTCTTTAGATGTGTGGGATGCGAGAATAGCGTACAATAGTGCAAACGCTCTTTTACATATTATTCTCCATGCTCTCATGCACATAGCTGAACAGAGAGTATATATGTATCACAAAGCATATTACAAGCCAAAGGCATGTTTACAACTAAACAAAATCCCATATCAGAGCATCATACTTCATTGTTTGCACAGTGGCCACAGTGGTGCAGTGGTTAGCATTGTCGCCTCACAGCAAGAGGTTCTCTGGTTCGATTCTTGGCTCGGGTGCCTTCTGTGCGGAGTCTGCATGTCCTCCCTGTGGTCAGGTGGGTTTCCTCTGGGTGCTCTGGTTTCATCCCAAAGACATGCAGTAGGTGGATTGGACACTCTAAATTGGCCCTAGGTTTGTGTGTGTGTGTGTGTGTGTGTGTGTGTGTGTGTGTGTGTGTGTGTGTGTGTGTGTGCCTTCTGTGGAAGGTTGGGCACCGGGCTGGCAACTCAACACTGTAAAACTCCACTGCCAATCATGAGCAGACAGATGATCTGCTGTGGCGACCCCTAACTGGGAAAAGCCAAAAGAAGAAGAATACTTCATTGTTTGCACTCTCTGCAAAAAGTACTCCTCACTGGTATACTTTTTAAAATTTTCTCAAAGTGACACATTTCCTTTATTAGCTGGACATTTACAGTCAATATTTTAAAACTGTTGGTTGGCCTCTTTACCTTCATACACATTTTAAATTTGGACAATCCTAGAAAATGACAGTTCTTTACCATTAAGACTGTATCAATACAATGAATAAAGTTAAAAACAGAACTTTTTTATAAGCACGCTTTTAGAGCAATAAAGAAAATAACTGCTTTGATGTTTAAGGAACAATCACCTTAGGTAGCAAAAAAATCTTTCTTTGGTGTTTAAACAGCTATGGCCTTTGGTAAACTAACAAGACTTCTGTTGGAAGTCACTGCAGTTGCAGGCCTATACAGATCTAGTGAGTAGCATGAAGAGGACTTGTTACAAATGATTCCTTAATCAATGAGGTTTTGCATTTTTTTCATAATTATGTTTCTGCCCGCATGTGTTTGGGGCTTTTTTGCTATTTTTCTTGAGCCTTATTTTACACCAATCCATCCATGCATCCATCCTTAACCCTTTTTCCCATTTATGCCCAAAGAGTGTTGGGGTGACTTTAACAGTGACAATCATCTTGAGCTAAGGTTTACACTGCCGGGTGGCAGACTTGCCATGGTAGTTCAGTCGTACCACTCAGTCGCACATACACTCTCACCTATACCCAATTTAGAGTATCCAATCCACCTACTTCATGTCTTTGGAATGTTGGGAAAAAACTGGAGCACCCAAAGGAAACCTATGTGACTGCAGAGAGGACATACAGATTCCACACAGAAGGCACCCCAGCTGAGAATCGAACCAGAGATCCTCACCAATACCTAAGGAAAATTGATATTAGTGTACATAGTTTGACTCTCTCTATTTATGTTTCATTGATGAGTCCAATTAAAGATGAAACATGTCTACACCTAGTGGGATCCTACATACCTGAAAAAGGGAACAGAGGTTCATGCATCTTCTAGGCACATCTTGTAGAGGTTTTAAAAGATTTGAACTAGTAATAATAAGAGTAAAGAAGTCTGGCAATGGACATGGACTTTGATAGAAATGTATACGCTATCTGCACAGATGAACATGGACAGAAAAGAGTTGTGTTAAATGCTAGCAAAGGAGACATATTCTTCTTCTTCTTTCGGCTTTTCCTGGTTAGGGATTGCCACAGCGGATCACCTGTCTGTTCATGATTGGCAGTGGAGTTTTACAGTGTCGAGTTGCCAGCCCAGTGCCCAACCTTCCACAGAAGGCACACACACGCACACACGCACACACTCACACCTAGGGCCAAGTTAGAGTGTCCAATCCACCTACAGCATGTCTTTGGGATGTGGAAGGACACCGGAGTACCCAGAGGAAACCCACGCGACCACAGGGAGAACATGCAGACTCCACACTGAAAGCACCCCAGCCGAGGATCGAACCAGAAAACCTCTTGCTGTGAGGAGACATATTAATAAGTCTAATTCAGCATTTGTGGTATTGTCATCTTTTCTTATTAGTGCTATCATTGTCGTATCAGAGAAGTAGCAAATATTTTGCATGTTTTTAGTAATTATATAATCATTTGATAGTTTAGTAAGCAACTCAACAAATCTATCATGCAGGCTACAGTAAAATTATGAACATATTCCAGAATGTTGAGCATGAAACATCATGATGTCCAACAGGTATTATCTGAAATGTAACTACTCTATCATAACATGTATGTTTGAAAAACAAAATTTCTTTCTACACTTCATAAAGTGATTCTGTCAGATAGTACAAAGCTGCTAATAGTATTTTCAAAGGTACATGAAATACAAACATTGCAGCATCTGGTTGGTCCTATGGGAACAGTAAAGGGTAACAAAGTGGAAACAAGTAGGCGTGACTGATACAAATAATGACAGTAAGATGATAAAAGCTTTCAACGAGAGTGACAGTGACACAAAGACAACAGAAATGTGAGCTGTGCCATTAACTCATTTCAAATTTAGCTAAACAACCACTATTAAACAGGATAAACTTTGTTTACTTTTTTACAGCACTGAGCTTAATGACTGTGACACTGACTAGTATGTGCTCCTGAACAAAACACATGCACTAAAAGAATGCAGGAAAGTAAATGAAGTGTGTGAAAAATTCATAGTATCAATATAAGAAATTACAGGAGCGAGAAGCTTACATTTTTCCCAAAAAAGTTACACAGTTTGCTGCTTTTAAATGTGCTACTGCAATGGTTGTGCTTATTATAGTGACAGTGTACATGCTGATTTTGTTTTATAATTTTGCATATTTTGTTTATTAATTTATTGCCATTTGATTACTTGGAAAGTCCGACTGGTTAGGAGCCCATTTTCAGAGGTGTGCCCGGGGAAAAAAGCTCCAAAGTATTACAAAGCATTTTAAGAATAATAATCGTACAATCTTTAAAATAATACAAAAAATGCATTTTAAATAATTATACCAAATTAGACATAATCTAAAAACATTGGTTAAGTGTAGATGCAAGTTATATGCTAATGATTTAATAGTTAGAGAAATTTTAGTCAGTTTATAGAGAAATTAAAGGTAAGTTAGTATAATACAAAGAGGAATTGCAATATGAAGTATGAGTAAAGCAGGATTATAAATATTTAGAGAGAACACTGTTTGAAAATATATATTGAGATCCTTATTTTATTCAGGAATTCACTGATATCCATACATATAAGCAGCATACATATGGGGAGCTAAAAGTGACAACAGCTGTCACAAAATCTTTATTTCTTTTATGATTTAAGGAACAAATGCAGATATTGGCTTAGATAGGCAATGCCCACAACTTTCTCTGCCAATAGCACACTGCATCAGAAAAAGACAGAATAGGGAAGATCACATCCAGGTCTATTAGGCATGTACCATCCTAAATCAGTAGTACTAAGTATTCACTAGAATATTCCATGAATTGATGTTACTCAGCTGCATGCTGTGTCAGAGAGGAATGTGCGCTACAGCTTTAATAGAGTGGTACAGAAACTATGAGTAACAAGTCTGTCCTATGAGAAGAGAAGCAAGATCACCAGCTGTCACATATAGGATCATAGGAGGTTACTAGGCTAATGGCCCTGGGGCCCTTACAAGCCTAGCCAAGAGTTTATTTACAAAAAAGAAACCTCAGTCAACACCTGTCACCCCTGTCAATGAAGGACACAGGTTGCATTTGAAGAGGGTCACCAAGGTACTCTGTTTGACATGTATAGGAAGTCTATTCCAGAGACGGAGCAGCCTCTGGGAGACAAACATCTCTCTCCAGCAGGTTTTTATTGATGTCACATATTAGATTTAGGCCTTTCAAGTGGGTAATGCGATAGGAGTTATTGTGGATATGGAGCATTTCTAGTAGGGCAGGGTCCAATATAGTCTTGTATGCGAGACATAGATCACCTCTGAGTAATCTGTACAATACTGAGTAGAGTGATAGTGGTTTGAGTCAGTCCACATAGAATAGGTGATGGAGGTCATCAATTCTCTTTGTGAGATATTTCTATGGCCTTTCCAGTTGATGCAGATGTTTGGAGAGGTACATACCAAACAGGGTGTTAAACTCAGTTGGTGGCCTAATGAGGGAGGAGTATAGAGAGGTAATAACCTCCTTTTTCTCTGGATGTGATCCCTTTACTTATGAAATGAGCAAGTAAAAGGCTTTTCTAACCACTGCTACTACATGAATGTGAGATTGTTGTCAACCTGAGTACCTAGGCCTCTCACCACAGGTTATGTGCTTAGGGGGTTGCCGTTGATCTGGTAATAAGTGGGGGTCTGTGTTTTTGACAAATGGTATGATGATACATTTCTTTTTTGCATTTAACATAAAGCCATGACTTTGGCAGCAGTCATTTGTTGCTGTGAGACCTTCTTGCAATATGTTAACATCATTTGGGGAGTCAGTGACAGTGCCCAACTTACAGTCATCTGCAAACTTGGTCAGCCACAGGACTTTTTTCTTTGTCTGGACCACTGAGAAGTAGATGTCAAACAGTAGGGGTCCCAGGATAGATCCCTGGGGAACACCACTAATGACAGGTATCAGAGGTGGAGGCACCTATTTTGACCTTGTGGGTCCTATCGCTGAGCCAATTGGCCACCCACTTAATGAGATAGGGATTTACACCAAGTTGTGTTAGCTTTTTGATGATGCCTCATTGGGGGATTCTGTCAAAGTGCTTGGCCAAGTCAAGGTAAGCTGTATGTACTGACTTCCCTCATCTAGGGCCTTGGTGACAGTCTCAAATAAGTCAACCAGGTTCAACAGGCAAGATCTGCCCTTGACGAATCCGAATTCGGTGGGGTCAAGTGCTTGGAGATTGCCTATGTCCCTGTTTATGAGCTCCATAATAATACACTCCATGGCTTTACAGGTCAGACTTATCAAGCTAATGGGGTGATAGTTTCTAGGGTCAGTAGTGGCACCACCTTTATGCAAGAGGATGACAATGGCAGTTCTCCACTCTGCTGGAATGAAGCCTATACTTAGGCTGCGGTTGAATAGTGTGCTCAATGGTGAAGCTAGTTCTTGCTGGAGATGGTGCAAAATACAGCCTGGGATACAATCAGGTTTCATGGAAGTTGTGTTCTTTGCCTTGGATAAGGCCTTTAACACTTGCTCTACAGAGATGTGAGGTGTGGGACAAGTATCAAGGATGTCAAATGTGCCTTTGGGGGTGGGTGAAGTTTACACTGTACCTATCTGCCAACAGGTTGGCTAAGTCAACAGGATCAGTGTAAGTGGTACCGTTACCATTAAGAACTAATTTGGAACAAACCTGGGCTTTGCCATGGAAGTTTCTGACATAAGTGAAGAAGGCTTTGTGGTTTCCCTTTGTTTCAGAGTCTAATTTTAATTCAAAATTGGCTTTGGATGTTTTCACAAGTGATCAAATTTCCTTGTTGAGGCTGAGGAGGGAGTTTTTCCAGTTTGGAATTTCTTCCTTTTTACCCTTGGACAACAGTTTCTTCCTTTTGTTGTAAACCTGTTGATACAGGATGTCCACCACAAAGGTTTGTGTTTCCTCGAGGAGCAGGTTTTAGTTCTGTTGGGTATGGCTGAGTCCATGCAGTTGTACAGGTGTTTGTATACTGCATTGCTATACTGTTCAGCATAGTTGTCTGCATCCTCTGAGGGGGCAGGGTGGTGGTGGTGTGAAGCTACTGATACCCTCCCTTAGGAGGTTGTAGTCAGCTTTTGAGAAATGTTTTAGTCTAGTTATGGCTGGGGGAGGGTGTTGGGTGGGATAGAATCTTAGAATGATACAGACCGATAATCTGATCTCACTAGGGAAGAACATACTATGGGAGTGGTGCAACGGTCACAAATGTTGGTGAGAAACAAGTTCAGAATGTTATCTCCCCTTGTGGTGGATGCGAAGATCTGGTCTAGTGTGTTAAAATTGTTGAAGTCAAGGAATCATTGGCTGAGTCCATTAGTGCAGGAATAGTTCAACCAGTCTATGGTGTGGTAGTTGAGGTCACCAAGGATCAGGGTGATAGAGGTAACTTGATGGACTCAAGTAGGTCCAGATAGGAGGAGTGGGTGTCCTGGGTCATGGAGGGGGGGTCTATAGTTGGCTATAACTTAGATGGGTGTCTTGCCAACTGTCAGTTGCACTTGGAGTAATTCCAGTGCATCATGCTGGCAAACCAGTCTGAAGGTGTGCCTGTCCTTAATGAAGATAGAGACTCCACCATGCTTAGTCTTCCTGACTTCATTTTTGAGGTCAGAATGCGTGGAATGAGGTATAGCCTGGTAAGGCAGGGGTGCTCACTGCAGCCCTGAACCAAGTTTCCATGACCACACAGACATCGGCATCTTCCAGTGTGAGGGAGCCTCCCATAAGTGCATTTTCAGGTTAAGGCTCCTAGCAGCATGACCTTCAATTTACTTTTTGATACATCCTTTATATGGGTTCATGATAAGAAATTTCCCACCTTGTATCAGTGAATTCTTCATTTTTTTATGAGGCAAGCTACAAATAGTACTATGCCTATTGGCAGGTACTTTGTGCTGATTGTCAATCAAGCTGGCAGTGCAGTATGAACATGTAATTCAAGAGAACTCTGTAGCATGCTCTTTCTCTCTCTCTCTGCTATATGCTATATACTATATATATATATATATATATATATATATATATATATAGATAGATAGATATAGATATCTGTGTGTGTGTGTGTGTGTGTGTATATATGTATGTGTGATTACGTGTTTGCAGGTACATGTGTGTGCTTGTGTGTGTGTGTGTGTGTGTGTGTGTGTGTGTGTGTGTGTGTGTGTGTGTGTGTGTGTGTGTGTGTGTGTGTGTGTGTGTGTGTGTGTGTGTGTGTGTGTGTGTGTGTGTGTGTGTGTGTATTGTACTTTTCTGTTATTGCGGACTCTTGCACAGATATGCACATTTTCAAGATGTTGATATCAACAAGTATTATCATAGCCAAAATCTTAACTTACAGGACCTGTCTCCATGAAGATCCTATGATAATGAGTGTTCCTGAGTTCATTCCATTAGGAAAGTTCTGCCATGGTGTCATTGTTTGATATTTTCATCCCAAGGATGTGTAAATCAGTGCAACAGTACATGATAATATCAAGTTGAATGTACTTGGCCCTCATCAGACCAATAATTGAATACAAAGCATCCTTTGACATGTACCTCACCAGGTACCTGCAACAATTGGAGTGTCCTATGCGGACCAATTAAGCGCTCTATTCCTGTTTTCAGTTTCCTACCAATTACTGAGAGGAGATCTATGACTTACCTACAAGGCAGTCTTTGACCCAGCCCTGTTGAAAATGTTGCATATTCACAAAGGTAACTACATGAGGGTTACCTGCTCCAAGGATCTAAACATGATCTCTGACATAAATAGATCATGCTAGAGAGACAGATATGTGTCCCACAGATTGCCCCTCCTCTGGAATAGGTTTCCTATTCACATGAAGCAGAGACATTCCCTGACCATCATTAAGCACAATCTGGACCAATGGTTGGGAAATTGCAAATTCACTCCTCTTGTGATGCTCATGTCCCTTATGGACAGAGGCAATCTGTAAAAATTGTCAAATCCCCACTCACTGACCCTTGACATCTTTCCTCTAGGCACAGAAAATTGGGTTAAATCTGGGTAAAACTGGCTGGTATTGTAAGGACTCTTGAGCTGCTAGCCTTGTAATCTCCTTTGAACCTGTGAACTTGGAGGGTCTCATCAAATAATGAAAGTTCACAAGCTTGAATCTTCAAAGAGCGATGCAAAAAAAAAAAACTATAATATATACATTCTGTAATAGTGCTTTGAGTTCATTGTCTGTTTTACAATCTTTTCAGTTTAAGCATGGTATCAGAATGCCAAATCATTTTTTGCTACCCTGCTTGTTTATGTTATAGATAATTGTTTTCAGAACTTAAAAAAAAGAGATCTTCTGTCACCATAGTAGAGAATTTGTCTCTATATGCTTTTATATCAGATAGTTGACATTTTCAGTATTAACAAATTGTTATTGCAAAATAGGCAGCTACTGGTAAATTCTTGCAGTTTTGCAAATAAGTCTACATGGACATTTGTATTTTTTCTTGCTATACAAATAATGGGCAATTCTGTAGGGTAATATTAAGGTGTAACTCATAAGTTTAAATAGGCCACTAATATATGGAAGGAGAATGTGTTTAAGTACTTGGGATCAACAGTTCAGAGTAATGGTGAGTGTGGAAGAGTGGTGAAGAAGAGAGTACAGGCAGGATGGAGTGGGTGGAGAAAAGTGTCAGGAGTGATTTGTGACAGACGAGTACCAGTAAGAGTGAAAGGGAAGGTCTACAAGAGGGTAGTGACACCAGCTATGTTATATGGGTTGGAGACAGTGACACTGACAAAAAGGCAGGAGTCAGAGCTTGACGTGGTAGAGATGAAGATGTTAAGATTTGCACTGGGTGTGACGAGGATGGACAGGATTAGGAATAAGTATATTAGAGGGTCAGCCCAGGTTGGAAGGTTTGGAGACAAAGCCAGAGAGGCAAGATTACATCGGTTTGGACATGTGCTGAGGAGGGATACAGAGTATATTGGGGAAAAAGATGCTAAGGATGAAGCTGCCAGGTAACAGGCAAAGAGGAAGGCCTAAGATAAGGTTTATGGATGTGGTGACATAGGACATGCAGGTGGTTGGTGTGACAGAGCAAGATGCAGAGGACAGGAAGAAATGGAAACAGTTGATCTGTGGCGACTCCTAATGGGAGCAGCCGAAAGAAGAAGAAGATATGGTACTCCCACATAGCACTTTGCATAAGCTTGTTAATACTGGTTTGTCTTACCTTCTTCGCATGACATTTTACTTCTTACTTCTTACTGTTAGTGTTTATCTCTGCTAAAGCTACATTTCTGTTATCAAAATTTTGTACTCATATTGCGTTGCTTCAAAATTCATTTATTGCAACAAATATTTACAGAAATCACACAGCCAAATTGTCCTCAGCTGTAATAAAGTATATGATAATCCATCTGTACTTACAGTGATATCTGAAGTGCTGCCTTGTATTTTAATACTAAGAGCAGTACCACTTCCTTACCTTGTTGCAACATCTCCATCATCAGCAGCAGCAGCATCTTCATCCTCCTTTCTCCCATTTTCTACATGGGGTTGTGGTGTTGTGTCACCTCTTGTCATCTCCCTCTTGATTTATTACCACTCTCCTACCTTCCTTGACAGTCATACCTGACTGTCACAGGTCTTCTCTCACACAATTTGGCCATCTCTTTGCTGGATGCTCCTGTTTCCTCTTGACTGTTTCCTGTATGTCCCAAAACATCTTCACCAGATCTTCTTCCTCTGATTTTCTGCATGTGTGTTTGAGCCTCTGTAATCTGTTCTCTCTGACTTTCTCTGCAATTGGAGCTACTTTGACTTCTCTGATTTCTTAATTTATTTGTTTGCCCTATAGTGTGCATCCTACCACCAGTCTCAGGCACTTCATCACCATCACCTCTAGTTTCCTCAACTGTTCTGCTTTTACTGCCCAGGCTTCTGTACCATAGAGTAGTACTGGTCATGCCATTGTTCTCAGCTTCTTTAGCATTCTTCTGTCATGATTCTACCCTAGTGCTCTTTCTTTACTATGACGAAGTTTACCTGACTTCCATGTTGGCCACTCTTATATATGATCTTTGGACTGCTCTCTCTTGCTGAACCATCTAGGAAATCTGGACAAAACTTAAAAAATTGCTCTTATATGCTTAGAAAACTGCTAGAATAACAGAATTTGTGTTTTTTATTTTATGACCGATATGAAGTCTGAAACTCAAAGGTAGCTCATTATTCACTAACTTCAATCAGCAAGTAAGCTTGGCATGGCATAGCTATTAAGGCTGAAACTTTAAAAAGAAATTGCTAGTGGGAAGCATCAGACTCTTGTGTTCTGCTTAGAATTAATATGTGAATGATGGAGATGTGTCACCAAAAATGGACATGGCTATTTTCCTGGTGATATGTGGGTTGAGGACCTGGCCTACACAAACCTATGTCAGGGACCAATATGAAAAATGATTTGGGTGTATGTGCCCCTATTGGTCAGTGTGGGCATGTCATAAAGCCCAGCAGCCCTGAATCAATAATCCACTGGCCAGCTGGTATCCACCTGCCCAGCTTGGGTTACCTGCGATAGCTCTGTTGAGTGAAATCCGGATGTAATCCCAATCAACCTGCCAAATGTGATCTTAAGATTACTGCATTCATTGTATGTTCACTGTCTAGAAGGAGCTTGAAAATGGATGACATGATGGAAAGGAGGAGGTTGAGCATCCTATGCATCCAGGAGACTAGTTGAAAGTACAGTGCAGCAAAGCCACTTATCTTGGGAACCAGAATATACTACTCAGAAGAATATCAAACTGGAAATGTTGTGAGAATTGTGGAAAGGAAGGGGCTTCAGAAGGCAGTGAATGAAGTCATCAGAATTAGAGACAGACTTATGGCACTCAGACTTCAGTGCATACATCTCAACTGTCCAGATTTATACAGAATGTCAAGATTTTTGCCTCATATTTGTGGTGTGTTCCTCATAAAATTTGGGGTTTTCTTTCAAATCATTTTCTAATAACCTTTCCTTTCATTTATGATGTTTGGTATTACACTACAGACACCTCCTATCACATAAGCAAACCCAAATATTATTGAGGGTTGGTGAACTAGAAAGGTGGCAGAAATTGCCACAAGGAACTTCTTGGCAAACTGCTAAAGCATGACTTTGACAGCATTGCATTCATATTAATCAAATACACTTATGTGAAACAAAAATCATTAAAACTAAGCTGCATGCAGTTTGTATTTTGAACTGCAAAACACTGCATGCTCTAGGTTCACCATTAATATGATTCGAATGTATAGATGGCAGTGGCAGACAATGTGTTCCATGTATGAGAGAGCAGAGTTTCAGCTGTAAAAAAATGCAACAGACTTACTAGCTTTTAAGACCAAACGCTATAGCTCAGCTGGTACAGATGTGCTCTCTAATTTTTCATTTTAGGCTTATTACACTTGATGACTGTGTAACATGACTTGATATAGTGGTATACTGTATAGATTACATGACTGGGTTATTTTTTTTCTTTGCAGATGCACTGAAAAGCTTTTGACAACTCATTATTGTAAGAAACGCAGTTATCCAAACTGCATTGTACAATACAATATCACCAAAATGATGCAGGAGAGGCATTAGAATAGATGTTCATAAGGGATTAAAGCAACAGATGTATTAACGGTGTATAACACAGGTGAAAAAGGATAGCAAACATTTGGCAAGTTCCATCTGTGAACTACTGTTGAACCTGACAAAAATGCAAGTTGCTTTTTGTTATCAGTAGGAGAATGTGATGTTTATAATGCATATACAATATAATAAGGCAGTTACATTGAAAATAATGACCGTTGTTTCTGTGACCAATTCTACCAAAATCATTGTACTACTGCTCAGTGATATGAACTGTTACTGAATGCAGCACTGTCATCTACATCCTTCAAACAAGCCATCTAAGTTGGCTTTCTTTTTTTCTCTTCTTTTAAGGACATTGATTCTACTTTTTGTATATCAATAAAGTCTCTCTTCTCTTTCTTTTGATCATAGTTAGTAGTATGATGTTTTATCACTTAGTTGCAGTTTAGGTCAATGAAATATGCTGGTACACAAATATGCTTGCAAATTCTGTAGCTCTTCTAAAAACAAGCAAGACAAAACAAGCTTACTATAAGTTATTTCTATGGATCTGCTTCAGTGATTAGTGAAAATATGGAGGCAAGCTCTTTGAGTGCCTCAGTTCATAGAGTATTGTCACTTAGCTTTTCTTCTCTAGGGAAAAAAAAACAAAACAAATGTGTACTACAAAATTATGTTGATTTAGAGTCCGATGTTGTAATGTACACAGTTCTAACCCTCAGAATCAAAATCTTTTTCAAACTCTACCCAGAATGGAATGATACGTTTTAGATGTTGACTCATTTTAACCCTAACTTCCATAGAACTTTTTGTATCTCTTTCTTTAACAAAGACATACAGTAAAAGATGTAATGAGCAAGATGGGCATAAAGGTAGCACACTCACCTTTGATACAGAAAGCTATGGGTTCTGTTCCCACATCAGGAGTGTGCCATCCTTTGGATGAGACATTAAATTGAGGCCCCATCTGCCTGAGTTTGTGGATATAATAGATCCCATGGCAGTTTTTGAAAACAGTAGGGGTCCTCTGTTTATGTATAAAAAGAACTCTTATTTATAGCATATTTGCAGATGCATAGATATATGATATACAAATCTGTGTACACATATTCATGATTTCCTTTACAATCATACTAAATGTTCATCACTATTAGACCCCCACTCCTTTATTGATGACCACCATTTAATTTTACTTAATATTGTTTCTAAAATACATTTACTATTAAACATAATTTCACTTATTCTTTAATTCCATATAATATAAAACAACTTTTTTCTAATCTTTTAATATAGTCTTTACTTCTATTCTTATAATATACATATTCAATTATATCCTTGTTTAATGTATCCACTTCTTCTATATCATCTAAGAAATCTTCTTTACATAATTTTCCCATAACTTTTTTTACTCTTTTTCATTTCAAAAACACGTTTCATAGTTTCTTCTTCTTGACAATGTAAACATATTCTATCACTTTTCTTTTTGTGTAGCATATTTCCTTTTACTGGCAATTTATCTATTACCAGTTTCCACAAAAACTCTTGACATTCTACTTTCTGATTGCACCATTTGTATCTTATTTTTATATCTTTAATTTTTTCATCAGTTGAATTTTCCCATGGTTTTACTTTGTAATGTTTTATCATTAGATTCTTATACAATAATTTTCTAAAATTTTCTATATCATCAACTTTTATCTTCCACAAAAAATGTTTTTTTCTTGATAGCATTTTATTTCTTCATTTATGCACACTTTTTCTCTTCTACTTTTTTTACCATACCTCAAAATTTATCATACTTATATTTGTACAACTGTATTACTTATCTCTCATATTTTTCACTTATCCACTTTAACACTTTGCTCAGATTTAATGAAGCAGCATATACCACTGAGTTAATTAACTCTAAACTTTCTTCCTCTTTATTTATATACAAAATTCCTCTGTTTACTGTGTTTAATTTAGGACCCCATATAAATGAAAAACATATCTGCATAATTCATTTTGAAATACTGTTGATAACATAACTATACTTGTTAAATATGCTATTTTTCCTATTAGTACTGAATTTATCAAATAAGCCTCTTTTCTGAATGATAATATCTATGTTCTGCAGAAAAGGCAGGTTTGTTTTATTTCTTCTGTTTTTTCCCATTAAATTCCATTTGTGTCTTTATACCCAAATGTAAGACCTAATACAGAAATGTAATTAATTTTAAAATATAGACCTTTACTACACCACCTAAACTTTCAACTTCCTCTTTATTTAAAGCCATCTTTATCAGCTCTAGACAGTCATTTGTACAAATTATTACTTCTTTTATCCAAATTTTGTTTTTTGCAATTATTATAATATTATCTGCACATGTTAACAGAACTTGAATTCTTAAGCCTTCAGGTGTTATATATCCCACATCCTTCATTTTGTAATTTGTTTCACATACTATCACTTTCATAACTAATGCAAAGAGTATCCAACTCATTGGACATCCTTGTATTATACCACTCTTCATATGTACCTCTTGGGTTAACCAGATATTTACAATTATTTTACTTTATTATTATTGCCATACACTGACATACATAATTTCCTAACTCTCTCACTTATATTATATTCATTCAGTATTACTAATAAGAATTCATGTCCAATTATAACAAATGCCTTATACTAATTCTTCTCTATTCATAATATCATCCACAATTTCTCTAGCATTAACAATTCTTGACAACCCTTTCCTTTTAAACTAAATATACTATCTTGTATAATGTTTTACATTTTAATTTCAAATCTGTTTTGTATTATTTTCATGAAGATCTTATAATAATTATTATTCAGTACTATCAGTCTCCAGTTTTTTAATTGTCTTCTATTTTCCTTCTTCCATATTTATTTAAGTATTCCACTACATAATTCTTGATATATAAAACCTTCATTTAACCATTCATTCAAAATCTTTAAAAAAGATATTTTTTGCCAATCCCTTAAATTCTGTACATTTCACACTCTATTCAGTCTGGTCTTACAGATGAATCTATACATACTAGTCATAATACTTTATCTAGATCATTTTAAGAAATCTCATTTTCTAGCTCTTTATTCTCTTTTTCTGTTTTTTTTTTTCACTTTCCATGTTTTCTCACTACCTTCTTTTTTCTCTTTGAACATTTCTTGTACATATCATACTATACTATTCATGGAATTTCCCAGCGTTCTTTCTATTTCTGCTTTTACATTTTCTTATTTCTCAAATTACATTACCATCTCCCTTTACTAATATGCTTAAGTAACTTGATACTTCTCTTTTTTCCTTGTAAAAATATCTTTGCTTATAAAACAATTCTAAAACAATTCTAAATTGTAAAACAATTAAAACAGGGAATCTAATAAATTCACTTTCTATTCGGCCTCACATAAGGTTTGGTATAGGATTGATTACTACCTGATCTCAGATGCTTTCTCGACTAAAATTGCTAATTTTGCACATGAGGCCAGATCTATAGCTGATCATTCAAATATATCACTTGGCATTAACCCTAACCAAAAATGGAATTATGACAGTAAGATTTTCACTTGGTAACTAAATAGTAACATTCTCAAAAAAATTATGTTTTGCAGGAGGTCCATGAATATAAAACACTTAGAAGCTGAATCATTGCTTTCCAATATCCCTTTAGATATACAATGGGCAACGGCTAAAGCTGTCATTAGAGGAATACTTATTCAAAAAGCATCTTATTATAAAAAGAAAGAGAGTTTGTACATTAATAACCACACAAAAGAGTTTTAAAAAATTGACGCAGAACTGCAAAAAACATTTTCCCCGATTTGGAAATTAGACTACACGGAATTCAGAAGGAAATATATTCCTTCCACCAATAAAACTACACTTTGACTGAATTAACGCTTCAACATAGATACTCGGAATGAGCTCAAACTCCATCCGAAACTCTAGCAAGACTAATAAACATCAAAGAAGGACCAAACTATATAAAGGACATAAAGTATAAAGAGAAAATCCTGTATAGAAATAGTGACATTGTAAATTCATTTGTAGATATTTACACGGAAATCTACAATCCTAAAACTCAATTCCAAAAAGAACAGTACATAGACTTTCTCAATAAGCTTAAGGTCCCAAAACTATCTTCCACACAAATTACCCAGTTGAATGTCCCTATAACACTAAATGAAATAACTGCAGCTATTAAAAAACTGAAACATAATAAGGTGCCAGGCCCTGATGGATTTACAGGTAATTTTACAAAACTTTCTGCAGTAATCTTACAAAAATCCTACTTAACATGTATAATCATATCATATCAGAAGGGATTACGGACAAGTATATGAATAATTCCAAAACTATTTTTATCCTGAAACTGAACTCAGACAAATCAAACTCTCTTAACTATAGGCCTATTGCTCTTATAAATGTAGACATGAAAATTTTAGCTATCATTTTTGCAAATATAATTCAAAAAGTGATGGTGTCAATTATTTCTCCAGAGCAATTGGGTTTTATAAAGCAAAGACAACTTTGTGATAATAGTCTCACTTTGCATACATTATTAATGTTCCTTGAAAAGGATAATCATCCAAGATATGCTTTACTGTTAGCTGCATATAAGGCCTTTAATAATGTGGAGCTCAACTTCTTATATGCAACAATGGAATACTTTAATTTCCTGAATATGGTCATTAATACTATTAGGATGATGTATAAAAATGCCTCTAATTCCCTTTATATAAAAAAAAACATTATCAAATCCTATTAAAATTACAAATGGCACCAGGCAGGGGTGTCTGCTATCACCCTATCTTTTTAACTTGTATCTTGAACCTTTTCTTATCTGGATCAAACAGATGACCTATCATCATATCCCAAAAAATCTATAAAATTGAAATAAAGTACTTGGCGTTTGCAGATGACCTTAACATTTACTTTGAGCTTCCTAACACAGACCTCCAGAAAATTCAAAACTCTATTTATCTCTTTTCTAAAGTTGCTAACTATAAACTTAACCCTACCAAATCAGCCTTTTTTTTCCTTTGAATCCTAAGAAGCATTTAGAATACTACTTCCCCCTTTCTGACATACCTCTTATATATTCAATAAAGTATCTGGGTATAAACTTCATGCACTCTCGTCAAGAACTTATGAAAACTAATCTTTATACAGTTTGAGATCAAATAAACAATGATCTAACCAGATGGAAAAATATTAACCTTTCACTGTTATCAAAATCTATTATAAAGATGAATATTATACCTAGAATTATTTTCCATCTAAACTCTGTTTTTTCTTAATATTCAAAAAAAGTTCTTTCATAAAATGGAGACCACAATTTCTAAATTCTTTTGGTTCCCTCAATCAACCAGAATATTATATAGGAAATTAACTATCCCAAAAGCTAAGGGTGGATTAAGTCTTCCAGATTTCAGTCTGTATTATCAAATAATTACCACATTGTTTAATAAAAATAGCCAGTTTTGATCTGTATGACGAATCTTGGTCTCCAATATGGGTCAAGATCTGGTATAACTATATATGTTCATTCAACATTAATCCTCAATCTATCCCCTTTCTCACACCTGTTGGTGAATTTAACATTAAGTTTTTGCCTCTTCTAAAAAACAAAATTCTTATTTTTCATGATCTGATGAAATCTCTTAATTTGCAAAATACATTCCCCATTCTTCAACCCATACATCTGAATCCAAATTTAAAAATCAATAATAAAATGATTGACCTATCTAACTTTCCTATTATCAAGAAGGCTACAGTCTGGCATTTTTATAGTACAAAAAATGCAGCAGAGGTTAAAACTTTATTTGGGGCTCCTAATAAATATGACCCTATTTTAAGACTCACTTATAAAACAAAAATTCTCTAAATACAAAGTTATGGAATAAGATATTCAATTAACATAATCAATCATTAATTCGCTCTCCCTAAAAAACAAAATGATCTCACATACTTATAAACTTGTGTCGTCCATGATACATAGTCATTCACTTTTATTTTCCATATACTGGGATTCAATACAGGATGAAATCTCTAACAAAGCTAAGTATGAAGCAATCAGAAATACATTAAACTTGTCCCCCTTCAAAAATCTTATTTACCCACAGCTAATGATAAATAATAACTCTTACTACACCCCAGCTATTTTACAAAAATTCAGATGTAATAAAAACTTAACATATCCTTTCTGCACTCTCCCTCATGTTGACCTAATACACATGTTCTGGAGTTGTAAGACCATCTATAAGCTCTGGTGCTCTCTCAGAATTCAATTAGAAAAAACGGGGTATGAGAAAACTACATTTTCTTGGCAAACTATGATCCTTAATATTGTTCCTATTCAAATCAAAGGTATTTGCCGTCATGTTCTTGTCTCAGTTTGTGCTATAGTTAAATATTTCATTACTAAAAATTGGATCAACCCCTCAGCAATTTCATGGGAAAACTTTAAGGATATAGAAATAAAATATATATCAGCACAAAAAATGTGCACAAATAGCAAAAAGAAAAAGAATTATTTTAAAAAATATTGGGAAAATCTCTTTGATCTAATCCGGAATAAGTAAAATCCAGCAAAATTTTTTCTTGTACATTTGCATTCCAAGCTGGATCCTTTTTGTACTAGGTACAGTCCAAAATGATTTGATAGTGTAAACATTACACTTTACTAATTGTCGTAAGACATTTTATTTGGAGAGGTCCACTGACATCCATGTTGTAAATATATTGTAAATATGGTGTAAATAGGTTTTTAGATGTGTATAGTTTAGTTAAGGTGGTGTACCCAAAAAATAGTTAACAGTTTATACTTTATATAATAGTATATTACCTGATTAAAGTTATCCTCCTCTTGGGAGGCCTGATTCATATTTGTATTATGTTTTTCTAGGGCACCCTAGTGAATGTTTTAACTGATCAGGAGTAAGGTACTTGTTACAATAACTGCTTGTGTATAAATCAAAACTTGTTGTTAACTGTTTGTATTAATTTAGAATGTACTTTACTTTCTTTTTCTTGGATTGATGTACCTTACAAGTTCCTTATCGTGTATTTATTTTCATTTTTTGTAAAAGTTTTAAAACTAATACAAATATTAAAAAAAAAAAACAATTCTTGTATTTTTTCCTTGATTCTTTCATATATATTTTTTTTTTCTCAAAGTGCGTTCTGTCATTATATTCTAAATCTTCCAATGTGTCATTATATGTTATTTTATATTTTTCTTTATCTTCTTTTCTCACATCATATTGCCAGTGTAAAAAGCAGTTCTTATATTTTTTCTTAAATATCATCCATTATTCAGATCAATTTTTAAAAAATGTTCTCATAATAATCTAATATTTCATAACTGTATTACTAATCTATTTCCTTCTTCATTCCATGCTTTTTCATTTATCCTTTTTATTCTTTTGTCTATGTTATATATTCCCTATTTTTTCTTTATCTCTAGCCATATTGTAAGATGATCAGAAACTCTTGTTTCAACTGTCTCCCCTGCTATAACTAAACTTGCTGATACTATAAAACAATCTATTTCCGTTCTATTTTTGTCTAAAAGTTTTAACTTACCACATAACTTAACTTAACTTAATAATTTAACTTCTAACATTTTCTCATATCATTTCCTTTCTTTTTATACTTGTCTCTGAAATCAGAATTAAAGCTTCCTGTTATTATAATATTAATATTTATTACTACATGGTCTAAAATATGATAGAATATGCTTTCCCTTTCTTTACAATTAGTGTAAGCATATAATGTTATAATTCTGTATACTTGTTCTTTCCATTTTAAATATACAATGGTTACTCTCCCAATTTTTGCTAAAGTTACATTTAATATCTTTATTGTATTTCTACAGAGTATGACTATTCCAGAACACCTCACATTTTCCAAGTTTCTGATTATCTTTCATCCTCATAGTTTTGCTGCTTGAAATCTTCCTTCATTTGTTAAAAGTCTTGTGTCTTTTAATATAATGACATCTATAGCAGATGTATTACACCATGGTAAAATCCCTATTCTTTTTACTGTATTCTTAATACTATTTTATATTTACAAAAAGCACTCTAACATTTTCAGTTTCCATTTTTCTTAGATTTATGGTTTCATGCATTCATAACTAATTACTAGGCTAATTTTCTTAATAGGCCATTCTAAGCCTAGCCAATTACCCTTCTAATGGTGATAATCAAACTACGTTGCTTGTGTCTGTGAGTCAAATACCTTAACCATTATACCAACCATAGTCATTCATTTTATATATATATATATATATATATATATATATATATATATTCTTTTTCATCCATTTCCTTTATGTTTACTTTTGTACTTATTCCTTTAAATTTATTTTCCTGTCATTTATCCTTTACCAATAGAATTCTTTTTTTTTCTTTTATTATCCTAATTTATGTCTTCTTCATCACTTATTTAAGGGCCTTCTTCCATTCTTCAATGTCCTCTTTATTATTTTTTCTCATCTAGTTTTTCTACTATTTCTACTACTTCTAAAATATGTTTTCTTTGTTTATTTTTTTCTTACTTTTTTGTTTTCCTTACTCTTATTTTCATATTTGCAATCCACCCATAAATGTTCAATTTTGCTACATTTACAAAATTTAATTCACATTTTTTCACACCATGTCCCATTTGCCCAAAATATAACATTTTCATTTGTCACAGTTACTTATCAAATGTCCTTCTTTTCCACACAAAAAATCTTTCTATTTTAACACAATATTACAATCCCAGCCACCAGTCTATAAACACCCTGTGTCACAAACATTTGCAATGTCCAGTACTTCTTTACATAAAGTTTTCAAATGTCCTTTCTAAATCTCTTTAACTTTGTTAAAAATTGTACATGGATTTTCTTTTTTTGTTTCTATCGTTAAATACTTTTATCATATAAATATTTCATGGGTTACAGTCTTTCTTTTTTCATATTCTCCAAGAAAAGTTTCCCATTGAAAAAAATAGTCTTGAATATAGTGTATCAAAATGTTTCTTTCTAAATGAAAATAAATTCTCTTACCTAATGTGCTTTTACACCAAAAGGAGCTATTGAATTGTCCCAAACTTTATACCTGCCCATTTCTGTGTCTTCTTTACTTTGAATCATTACTACATGCTTCCATTTTTCATTTTCTTCTGCTTTCTTTTCTGCTACTCCCCTTTTGCCCTCTTTTGCTTTCTCTGCATATGTTTCCTTTCCTATCTCACCACTATACTTCAGGATTGTCTCTGCATCATCCTTTTGTATTTTCTCCATAAAGACCACCCCCTCAGAAATATCTCCTTCATTTTCCATCTCACTCTGCATTGCCATTTCATTAAGTAAATCATCTCACAACCATCCAAACTGGAGGGTTGTAATTATACATTCATCAACTGCTGACTCATCTCCATCAACAGATTTCTTTGAAACATCTCCTCAGAATCCTGCACACATTCTCTAATCTCAGTATTTGCTTTATCCTCCATTTCTCTCATGACTCCATCATCTCCTTCTCTCTCTCTATCCCTCCCTATTTCTCTGGGCTGCTTCTGCACCTGGAACAAAACCAGGAAGTGCCCCTGCAAAATGGCTCCTGCTTGCAACAGTGCCCTGGTCAAGTTTCCCCTTGTAGTATAAATATAGTCTTGGGCTTCCACTGGAAAGAGGCTATTGAAATTAACTTAGTAAACAAATAATAAATGAATTGGTTTAGTTTTTGAAGTCAGGAGATAAGTGCTTGAAATATGATATTGGTGTTTGGATTTCCAAGCACAATGATTTACAAATCAAAAGGAGGAAGGGACTTTTATATTTAGAAAGCACTGTTCTGATTACAGCTGACCCATGGTAGTGGTGTTGTGGTAGAGTTGTCGCCTCACAGAAAGATGTTGTTGCGTTCGATTCTCAGCTAGAACGTCTTCTGTGTGGAGGCGTGCGTGAATGGGCGTACCTTCATTGAAGGTTGTGCATCAGGGCTGGTAACTCGGCACGTAAAAATCCACTACCAAACATTAGTGGACCAGAGTTCCACTGTGGCAACCCCTAATTGGGATAAGCCGAAAGACACAACAACTGTTCTGATTACAGCTATCTTAGTAGTTAGCCGCATACCTTTCAAATGTCCAGAATTTTGTAGAACAGTAATTATCATCTCATATTTTGGGTCTGCTTTTCATACAATTTGTGCTTTGGTGGATTGAAATCATAAATAATGATGGAAATTTGAGTTTCAGACTTCATATTTGCCAGAAAAAGTATGATAATGCAAGCAACGCAAAACCTGTTATTCTAACAACTTTTTACATTTATAAGATCAATACTTAAAATGTATCCCTAATTTTGGTCTTTTGCCACCCCCTAACCCCTCATTATTTTTGGCTTTGTCCAGAATTCTTGCAATAAGAATTTGAGAGGTATGGGTAACAGCTTTGTTTTGCTTTTTTTTCTTCCTCTTGGCATAGCACATGTATTATCCTTAATCACATGAGATAACTAGTAAAGAAAACAAATGAGATTATGGGATTTATGAGGATTTTGATGCTGACAACTATGTGTATATGTCTGATATACACACAGCTATTAGCATCACAACTCTGCACAAATTCAGTGTGGTAAGCCCTTGAAAATTAGTTTGATTTACTAGTTCTATTCTTCATGATTGGCGGATGTCATTGAGACGAAATTGTAATGGTCAGTGTTGCTGTTGACAAAATATGATCACTTTGGACTTTCTGGTTGAATAAAGCAGTGGAGAGTCAGTCAGCCAGGTCTCAACATGGGAACGTAATACTTGGGTGATCTCTTGTAGTTCATCCATGTTTTTTACAGAGCAAATGAGCACAGAGTGATTGGCATATTGTATGATGGTAACTTTTGGGTTTGCAAAGTGCAGGTTGTTTATGAATACATTGAAGAGTAAGAGACCTAATACCGAGACTTGAGGGATGCCTACACCAAATAGAAGAAAAAGCTTGTTGTCCATTAGTGAGCCAACTGTTAAACCAAGATAGTGTGACTATATGTGTATCTAGAGAAGGCATTTTGTGTAGCAAGTTTTGGTGTAACACAGGATTGTTTTAGACAAATCAAGGAGTATTACTGAAATAAGGTTACCTTTATTTCTGTTTTGGTTTACTCCAGTTATGAAACTTTGGAGGATAATAATCATTATGTGAAGGAGAAAGGAGTGAGCTAGACATAATATAGGTAAGAACTTGTGATTGGATGCATTTTTCACATATTTGTGAAAGATGGGATAGGATGGCTAAGGGCCTGTAATTGGATAGATCATCTTTATGTCTTTATGTAAGGGTAGTATATAAGAGTGTGAGCATAGCTTTTCTTAAAAAAAAAAAAAAAAAAAACATTTGATTAAGGTGGATACTATTTATGCCAGACTGTTGGTGGCAATTTTGATATATTCAGCTGGAAGTTATCAGGGACAAGAATAGTGATGTTAAAGGTTTTAAATAGTTCCTTGATATTAGATATCTATAAGGGTGGGAGAGAGAAAGTTTAGGAGTATAATTTAGGGTTTGTGGAGGTAAAGTATGAGCAGAGGTTGTTGGGTTAATAAGACAGGCAACAGACAGAACAAAGTGAGAGTTGAATTGGCTACCTATGTTTTCTCTACTAGTAATAATGGTGGTGGTGGTAGGGGTTTGGTAGTGTGGTCAGAATCTGGTATTTCGTTGATGGTAGCCAAGAATGCTTTGGGGTTATTCTGATTTGCTGACTGTAGTTTACCATAATTGCAACATTGTTTAAAATGTTTATAAATATTGAATTAAACAGTATTACAACGTTGTCAAGTTGTTCTGTATGTAGATCTCTCCAGCTGACTGACTTTGGGATAAATAAATCTTTACTGAAGAAGGATAGATAGTGAATGTGGTTATAGCAATATTGCTTTTGATTTGGATTATGCTGTCTTATTGCCAAAATGAGCAGGAGATCACTTAATGTGTTGGGATAGGAAGTGGCTAAGTTAATATTGGTGAGACCCCAGCCTACGGTGAAAATTCAGTTGGTAGTTTTATCTTATCTTGGGAGTATAGAGATGAGCTGGGTAAATCCTTATACAGTGGATATAAAAAGTGTACACACCCCTGTTAAAATGCCAGGTTTTTGTGATATAAAAAAATGAGACCACAATAAATCATTTCAAAACTGTACCCACCTTTAATAGGATGCCAACACACAACTGCACCCACACACTCAGATATTGACACACATGTATTCAGTGACACAGTAACACACCCACACACTCACAGATTCACCGACACAGTAACACACAATCACACACATTTGCTACTGTTGAGGTGAGGACCCCTGCCTATGTGCAAATCATCATTACAGTACTATGCACCTACATGATGCGCCACAGAGAATACACATGTACAGGTAGTCAGTATGGTCTAAGATCGGGGATATCAACACAGATAGTAGATTGCATTGCCTGGATGGGGGTGGGGTCTTATCAGTTCAGTATGGTAACATACATCCTCACTCCAGGGACCAGACAGCCATACATACACACACACACACACACACACACACACACACACACACACACACACACACACACACACACACACACACACACACACAATGTGGCATTCACTATTGAATACACCAATGTCATGCACATGCAGATACCTCTCATGTGTGAGATACACGCCCCTGCCTATGTCCTGCTTTCTACATTGTAGTCTGTACAGATGTCTACACTAGTGTACAGCAGAGTGAGTAACAATTGAGATGTATTCCCCACCATACATGACATATATGGACACACACGCAACCACACATGCCAGTGCTGTGAATCAAACACCTGCCTAGCTCATGATATGTATGACAGACTTACAGCAGTATTGCATGCATTACAAAGTGTACTGAAGCTTCCTTTGGCAACAGTGCTGATATATGCACATGGGAGGTCTTAACTGTTACAAGTGTCAAGTGATTTACCTTCGGTGTCACCCTGACCGCTGTCTAAGTTGTGTGTTATGTCCTTCAATTAATGAAACCATTGCTTACTGGTTACACAGGTTATTGTAGGACCGCTTGTAACACACCTGTGAGCTGTCCTCAGCAAACATCCATCTGCAAAGATGCCCCACCAATTAGTTATTGCCAGACATCTGCCCATACCTGAGGTACATCTTTCCGTACATTCAGCATATCACCATATACAGTTGGCAATGTTGAGGCTGCATTGCAACTGCATGATGTACTAAGATACACGTCACCTGCATACATCAGCAACTGCACACACATGGTATCTGAACACACACCACTACATGTGCATGTGTGTAGGTCCTACAATCCTGTCATTTGGGCATGTTTGTAGGCATTGTAATTGGTGGACATGTGTAATGACATACATGACACATGGACTGTTGTATGATATGATAGGTGTAATGGGTGACCAGTACAGAGGGAATGTTACCTCTGTCAACATTGATATCACACCTTACGTACTGTTAGTGTTCAGCAGCCATGGACCTACATTCCATGTGCATGTGTGTAATGGCTGTAGCCACCTGTCTGTACAAAGTATAACAACAGCTATGCTATTTACATGTATGTTGTGTGTGTGCGGCATGTACATATCCAAGGCAGGTACATGTATGTCATATCCAAACATGAGGGTGTGTACTAGTGTACAGCAACAGTCATCTGCTAATGCTGTAAATAACCTAGGGCCCCTGGTATGTGAACAGCTGACCTGCTTACAGACAGTGGTATCATTGCATTGCATAACACACAATGCAACTGTGTCAGTACATGGGTACTCTCTACAGTTGATGTAGAGCTTGGTACAGTCCACTGGTCAAGGGTCACATGGTGGTGTACTCTTATATGTCCTACAACATGTATGGATGTGTGTTGGTTGTCCGAGGGCATGGTGGTGTCTGAGGTTTACATCCTAGAATGCAACATTTGACACTGTGTCCTGCACCTGACTCATCTGTGATGCCTTTCATGGAGGTACTGGTCAGTACATGTGAGTGGCCTCTATGTATGTGGGGACACCACCACCTGGAATGGTCCGTACCTGTGTTATGGCCCACATGTCTGGTTCTGAGGTATATGGTGGTAGTGCTATTGTGCACTACAGAGCCTTCAGCCAGGTGTTCCTCACTGCACAGATGTCAGTACTCCCCACTGTTGGATCTACAGTGAGCAGCTGTGATTATGGATGCTACACATCTAGCACTGGTTAGCATAAGCATACAATGCAGTTGTCCTCTAGGTGTCAGAGTGTTATCCTGTGTTTAGGACATTTGCCTTGGAATGGCACTATATGGGCGAATGCTACTTGGGTATTATACCCACTCCCTTGAATCATGGATGGATGTAATATGTGTCAAAGGCCTGTCTACTGTCAGTCATGTCATCCCGGAATGACATACACTGGACAACCTCATACTTACAGCAGGGCATTGGCTCATTGTGTTGGTCAAGCAGTTGCCACTCCTAGCAAGACATCAGTGCAAGTGGTGTTATTGTGCTTGGTATAAGATGGTACATCTAAGGTGATGGACAGCAGCAGATGTTGTGTAAAAGACCGGTGTCAGATGTATGTAGAGCAGCGATTCTGCTAACAATGACAACTACTAACACCAGAGCCCATTACAATATGTTCTTTACGTCTAACTGTAATAGCATGGCCACTGTGGCCTTCTGTGTTTAGAATCAGAGTGCATCCTAGATAGCCCTGTGCTACTAAGTGTATGAGCATGCCCAGTATAACCTTGTGTAGATGGACACATAGTGCATTCCGAAAAGCCCCGTGCTATTAAGTGTGTGAGCATTCCCAGTGACACCTTGTGTTGGTTATGTGCCTCTGTGTATGGGCATGGCCATTGTAACCCTGTATAGCGGTAGTAGTCGTCCATTCCACAGATGGGCATACTCCAGGTCAGGATGGATTCCTACTTTAATCACACAGGTTCACAGGTATGTACATCTTAACTGCCAGCATCCCTGTTGATGTCCACATTCCTAGAAGGTCATAATGACAGCCTTGAAATGTGTAGTCTGTTTGGCGCAACTCGTAACTATGTAGTATTGTAATAGTGATCTGTAGATAGGCAGGTGCTCCGTTCCCACCACTGGCGTGTGTGTGTGTGTGTGTGTGTGTGTGTGTGTGTGTGTGTGTGTGTGTGTGTGTGTGTGTGTGTGTGTGTGTGTGTGTGTGTGTGTGCGCATTTGTCCCCGTCTGTCTGAGGACTGAATAATGCTTTTAGACTGCTCACACGCCATACAATTCTTATACCCACCTTTGCCAAGGCTGATGATGTCACCCACCTAAAAATACACCTCTGGGAGTGCTGTATCCCTGTAATCTCAGTAGTGTGTTCTGTAACTGCGTAATGCTGTAGTGTAATAAAGTAGTTAGGTTGGTGTTCTAATCCCAGACTTACCAAGTGTGTGTGTGTGTGTGTGTGTGTGTGTGTGTGTTTGTCCCCGTCTGCCTGAGGACTGAAAAATGCTTTTAGACTGCACACACTCCATACAATTCTTATACTAACCTTTGGCAAGGCTGATAATGTCACCCACCTACAAATACACCTCCGGAGTGCTGTGTCATAGTAATCTCGGTAGCGAGTTCTGTAACTGCGAAATGCTGTAGTGTAATAAAGTAGTTAGGTCGGTGTTCTAATCCCAGACTTGCCAAGTGTGTGTGTGTTTGTCACCATCTGCCTGAGGACTGAATAATGCTTTTAGACTGCTCACACTCCATACCATTCCTATACCTACCTTTGGCAAGGCTGATGATGTCACCCACCTAGAAATATACCTCTGGGAGTACTGTAACCAAGTAATCTGGGTAGCGCGTTCTGTAACTGCGTAATGCTGTAGTGTGCTAAAGTACTGAGATCGGTGTTCTAATCCCAGACATGCCAAATGTGTGTGTGTGTGTATATGTGTGTGTGTGTGTGTGTGTGTGTGTGCCTGTGTGAGATAAGTACAGTGTTTTGTAGAGTATGCACTCTCTGTACAAATCACATGACCACCTTTGTCATTCCTGCTGTTGTCACCCACCTAGGTATACACCTTGTAGGTGTGCAGCAACCCAGTATTCACCGTAGCGCATGCCATAAAAGCATATTGCTACAGTGTGGTACGGTAGGTAGGGGTTTGTATACAGGACATGGCAAGTGTGTGTTTGTCTGTCAGAGCCTGTGTAGAGGTGGCTGTGAGTGTCTTACCATTGGACATGTTGGGGAGTGGATTTTGTAGTTTTCCTATATGGTGTCCGTCTTATGACACATTGGCCACCTCACGAAGAGTACAGCTGTCAGTCAGCCATGGGACTGTGTTGGCAAGCCATACCCCTACATCTGGCAAAAGATCTGGTGAACAAAGTATGCAACCCTACTAGTACCAGGTTTATGTCCCGCACCCATGTGCCATGCACAACCAAACTTGCCTAGGATATCCCGCTATGTTGCTAGTACCATGCACATTGATGACAGATAGTAGGCATGGTGTGAATGCAGTGGCCTGCAGAGGACATGGCACCCTGTACAGTGGTACAATAGGCACATATATGCGGACATTGTGCCTTCACTATGTTCCACACTGGATGCCTGAAACATATGTGGTGCCATCAAATGTCATCCACAGAGGCCATACAATGTTGTACACATGTGCCCTGTATGGACCCATGCCACTGACACCACGTAATACCTCTACCATACTATCAATGCAGGTGCAAGGTCGACCTGCTCACTATATGCAGGTTTCACCACAACAGGCCAGTATTGGCATATTGCGGGATAACAGGCTGTGCACACAACATGTGCCTGTCAAACCAGGTACACCTGTACATGTCACTCTACAGTATTGTGGGACATGCACATCCCAGGCAATGTCCATGTGAAGGACTATCAAACACAGACATGGCATGCGTTGCAAAGCTATGGCCATACACATTGGTAACCAGGATGTCAGGGCAGATCATGCAGTACCCATATGTGTGGGACATTGCAGACACTACACCCCTGCACTGCACACAATTGTCGGGTGACATGATGCCAAAGTGTACCCCTCACCCAGCCTTGTACAGCCATCTTGCACAGCCAACCACTACACACCCATAAAGCAATGCATACATGCATGCCAGTACTAGCACCTTGTATCTGCATGTAGGTTATGATGCTCCCAACCACAGTCACTCCCAGTATAACCCTCATTGGCATACCAACAAATGTTAAACACTTTCACATGCCCTAGCCCATAGAACTTCCAGATATCCCATATGGTGCATGTAGTCCTGTGCATTACTGCAGTGTGGCAAACTAAGAAGTTAGGTTGTATATTTGTGGCCCTGGCAAAGAGTGTCAATGCGTATCTATTAGAGAGTGTGGTTGTGATGACAATGGCATCCGTTCATGTGGGCAGCCATGTCTGCCACACCTAATGTATGTCTACTATATCTCTGTTGCAGATGTCACTCACCTACACACACATGTATGTTCTTACAGCACAGCAACATGTTGCCTTTGTGGCACATGAAGTAACGTCATGCACATGTAATAGTAATGAGTAGTCAGTCAGGGGTTTGACCCCTGTACTGTTAGGTGTCTGGCAGATGATGCTTAGGGTTAAGTCTCCAAGCCCTTCCCTGGTGTACTTTGCCTATCCCACCCACACACTCTCTTGTGGATGTGAAGGAGTACACCTGCTCAGCAGCAGCATGTGCATTGTAAGTGATGGACATGGTCAGGTCATGGCCTCTGCATCTATTGCAGTCCTCCTCTAGCTCATTGCATGTGGAACAGCTGTGATGGTGTTCCCATAGCCATTTGCATGATAAACACAGTGCACTATCTAGGGAAAACATGTTGGTATTAGGCCATGACAGTCGCTGTGAGTGGTACCTGGATGTGGTGTTCTGACACGGCATCACAGATTATATCTGGATGTACCTCAAACATTATACACAGTGGTAAATAGCCTAAAGACAGGAGGGTGATGTGCCGCACATGACTACAGCATGTAAGTGTAGCTATGCTGCATTGAGACTACTGCCTGTTTAACATATGTGTGGTAATGGCTATTCTGCATGTTTTAATACAGACATGACAGTATTCTGTTCATGAGGGACCCCCATCTGTAGGGCCATCTGTGTACTGGTCAGTGTGTGCAACCATTTGTTTCCTATGTTACTCACTGAACACACATCTGTGCACAGCAGAAGCATAGTGTGAGGATTGCAGACAGTACATGATGATAGGGATGTGTTACTGCCATCGCATCCCTGACTGGACATGTGTCACATCAAACCATGGTATGACAGACACTGTCTGGGGTTCCCAGTGACAAGCCAATAATGGGCAACTGTTCATAGCTGCGGTCACATCTACTACACATTGTACAGATGGCATGCAGTATATATGCATGCATTGTGCCCCCTCTGCAAATGTATACCATCTGTTGTGTTGGGCTGATGGTGATATCTATGCATACTGTTGTAGGTAATCCTGTATGTTGTTGTCTGTCACTACACTATATGTGGGTTTAAACTGCAACACCATAGGCTGAATGGGTTGGGAGGTCCCGGCAGAACCTCCTGTCCCACTTCAGCTGACCATGGCACCAGGCACTAGCACATCCGGGGCCCAGCCTTGGACATCAACCTCTGTTGGCTCTGCACCACCTTCTGGTGGTACCACCACTGAGAAGGGAGCATGTCCCCCCTGTGAGCAGGACCAGACAGGTACATGTCTGCTGTCATGCAGTCCCAGACGTGTTGTGTTGGGGGCTCACTAAGGGGTTCCAAAGCCAGATACGCAAGCTCAAGGGTAGAGTGTCACATTTACAGGGTGCTGCTGCCCCTCCTGGACAGCTTCCGGCACTGCCTTCTTTGCAGCTGTTTAGGTGCAGTGGCGGTTGCCCATGGCTGGTGACCTCCGTCCCATTGTTCCCATGGGCTTGTGAATGCCGAACACCCATCCCTGTCTGGGGTGTATTCCCCCCATATGTGTCATATACCAACCTTGTATGCTGTCTTCTCTGTGATCCTACCCTACCTATCCTCCATGGCCATACCTACACTCCTTCCCGTACATCCTACCCTCGCCTATGGAAAAATAAGGCCAATCAGCTTCTAGGACAACATCTGCCCTATACATAGCTGTCCATTTAACAGACATGCCCACTGGACACATGTAACCTTTGTAATATGCATCACAACATATTCCTGTTATCCTCACCCCTGTCCCTCAGGTGCACGATCCTGGTATTCACATCACTCCTAAATGGTCCAGGTACACTTGATGAGGATGACCCCATTGTATACACAACACTACCGGTCCCTCTATGGTTACCCCATTTACCTTTATCATGATGATGATGTTGCACACAGCACCTTGCAAGAGTACTGTTCACACATAATGACTGGACAGGTACTGTTGTGTTAATGTACATTACATACACAGAGTGATGTATACAGCCAATGTACAACTATTTGTGTGTATGAATGACACATGTCTGTTTGAGGCAGTCTTGAGATCACATAGAACAACACCACTACATAATACAGGCATCGCTGGTCTTTCCTATTTTATTGGTTTGTAATGCTTTGTTGCCACATGGCATGTTCCTGATATATCTCTATATATGTATGTACCTATATGCTGGACATAAGCACTCACATATACATCTACATGATGGGATACATTCCTATACTGTTGAATGACTGCGCTGTACGATATGTTTGTGGTACTGTCCGTTGTCTGTATATCTGCCATGCAGTATTGGTAATTCACATTAGCTGTGTGTGCAGGGTCCTGGTTCTGACCCTTGCAGAGGACTTTTTTTTGGTTGCAGGGCAGAACAAGGCCATTGGATATGGAGAGAGTAAGGCACATTAAAGCAGTTGAGAGTGGGTGTCTGTGGGTTTGCATGGTGTTAAGCACTGCTGACCTCTGGTTACAGCTTCTTACTCTCAGTTAGCCTCTACATTGCTTTACCAGTGCAATACTCGCATACTGGTAGCCAAACACACTTACACCCGCTCACTACCGCACTTGCAATTGCACCGCCATTGGTGCTTGCATCTGTCACTCACACCCCTGGGTGGGAGCGAGGACCACAGTATTACCCTGTGATGTCTATTACATCAGACTACATGACTACAGTATCGGGAATGACTGCCCATTAGGCGACAGCATGGCGTTTGACTGTATGGTATCAGCGGCCTGTCCAGTGAATTAATCATATTATTTGTGTGTTCCTCATACAATCTGATCCCATCTGGCTGATACATGGGAACCGAGACTCTTCAATACAGACAAGCATCTGGATTTTGGGAGCCACATCCATTGGCCGAGTCATGCTATCGCATACCTATTTTAGGTTTGCTGTCTTTTCAATTGGCCAAGGTGGGACTTTAGGGTTAACACCTGTCCCACTTTGCGAGGGACAGTCCCTCTTTAGGCAGTTGTGTCCTGCAAAAATAATCAAGACATAGCAAATGTCCTGATGGCAGGACAATATTATATCCTAAGTTTCTTTAATAGTTGCATAAAACAGTTATTTTATATATGAAACTTCTATATGTTATGTGAAGTAGCATAAGCAATTCAAATGTTACTAGAATAAGCTTTTATTTGTGCAAATAAGTAAAATTCTGTATTATGTGCGGCTGTAGATATATTTTGTCCTGGAAATTCTGACATTTCTACAGAACATGTCCCACTTTGGGCATTTGAAAAGGTGGCAACCCTATAGGACCTTTATGTAGAGACATCAGATTTTGCAGGGCAAAACATACCCACAGCCAGTAAAAAGGAGACTACTTCACTGTTTTGCCTAAATAAAAGGTTATTCTTGTAGCATTATAGTTGCTTGTACTGTTTCTTATAACATTTAGGTGTTTCAGATGCAAAATAATTGTTTTATGCAACTACTACAGACAATATAGGAAATCGTTGTCCTAAATCACAGGACATTTTCCATAATTACAATTATTTTGCAGGACACAACTGCAAATGTGGACAGGTGGTAACCCCAACCCTATTATTCTAGCATCTTTCTAAGGTAGTCAGCAGAACATGCACTTTCTCTCACTAGCAGACCTCTCATATGAATGGGGAAGAATGAACACTGAATAACAACCTCAGGGACACATTTAGAAGTTTGGTGCTATTAACCTGACACATTGACAGATCCAGAGCACATATGTATTCATACACATTGTCTGAGGTACATGCTGTTTATGACTTTTACATGTTGTCATTATTCATTATGTGTATTCCACCACCTTTCCTCCTGATATCACTAGTTCTAGGAGGGTTTAGTTGGGACTGAGTTAGATTCTGATTCGTAATCATGGATGTCCCTGGTAATCAGGGACAGTTCAATGATATGGTCCCTATGTATTCCCACAATGGTCAGAATATTACTTACATCCACTGAGTGGTCCTAATATGGCTCTGCCAGCCAACACCTGCACGCCTAGGCCCATAATCGCATACTCATAGTTCCCCTACCTTCCACTCCTCTACAGCACTCATCCTTACTGTGGGTGCAGGTGGGGTATAAACACACCCCTACACACTGCCCACTCTCCCCGTGTTGGGACACATGTTGTACATTGTGTCAAATGATGTGTTATCAGGCTTGCACAACCTACTGGTCCGTGTACAGCTACAACCTGGTTGCATCAATCGTTACAGGGCTTGACTACAAGAACTAAATTTT